>NC_054413.1:16054996-16354996 GCF_017976425.1 Toxotes jaculatrix | reverse complement strand
CTTTTTTTTTTTTTTGATTGTATAAACTTTCAGAATACAAATAGTTTATTGCTGGACTGAAATGTTCAAATGCTGAGTTACTGTTGTGAATAAGAATGCTCTATTCATCAGAGCAAAGTATTTATATTCAGTGCACATTTTTTTTCATGTCAGCCTGTCCTCTGGCTGCAGCTGCTGACTGTGTCCACGTGTTGAACTGTCTCTCAGTGCTTTCTGACTTCCCTGCTTTGTCTTTCTCAACTCCGACTCCATTGTTTCCTACTGACAAAGACATAAATCTTTAAAAAACAACTAACAAACACATAGGTTCCCTTCATTTCAAGGGTCACGAGCCGTTAAATGTCACTTCACTCAAACAACAAAACATATTTTCTTACTTAACTCCAGTGGTCTTGGTTATTGTCTCTGTCCAGGTTTTGAGATGTCTGTCTGAGATTTGTGCCTGCGTCCACCCAACCAGGGAGGTGAAGAGAATTTTAAGCTTTTATTAATTTATTTATTTATTAGAGAAAGTAAAATGTCCCAGCAAAAGCAGAACAGCAGATTCCTCTCTGCAGGAAGTTTTAGAACAGACGTGTGAAGTCACATAAATCCAGGCCGAAACCTTCCCGGCTGCCGATGATTCACCTGGGGTGTGGCTACGGGGCACCAACAGCTTCTGCTCACGCAGCAGAAATGTTGTTGTGGAGCTTGGTGCGGCGTGGAGCTCCAATTCCAGTTGTGGAAACAACTGTTACGTTTACTCATCCGCTGAATTGGAAGAGCGAACACACTTCATCCAACAGCTCTGATCTAATCTGTCTGCTCTCCAGCCAAGCAGAAAGATCCTCTATGAACGAAACAAATAAAATACTGCCTTGACTTGGTTGTTATATTCTGCTTAATGCTTATAGATGACTTCTATTATAGCCACAGCAATGACACTATGTAATAGTGCATATAAAAAGTGGTGACAGTCTACTAGTTTAGCCTGCTGTGCCACCTATTGTCTGTAATGGTGCCACACTTGCGTTTGTGCCTTGTATTGATATCACAAATATTTCATGTAATTTCATACTTTATTACTTTAAAGACAAGAACAGAGGGGGCCACAAGTCTCAGTTACTGAAAGTGATTGTCTCACCGTTGACGAGCTCCGGCGTTGTCGTCGGTCCAACTGTACAATCCTGCAACGTGTCGTGATCCAGTGGAAGCAGAGGAGGAACAGGCAGCGTGGTGGTTTCATCTCTGTCAGAGAAATTAGGTGAGAGTAGTGTGTGTTTGATGCTTAACAAAAAAAAAAACAAAAAGAGGTAAATTTTTGTGGCACTCTGCATGAAAAAGTTGATGGAAGACAAAAAAAAAACCAGAACAATAGATGTACAGAAATAGCGACAGAGAAATAAAGCAGGAGTAAATATAGACCTGGATAAAAGCAGAAGCAAGGTTTAAGTTTATCCATGTCAGCAAAGATGAAGGCGGTGAAAAAGCTTATGTGTGTGTGTGTCGTTAACGTTCAAAGGCCTGCTTCCTGCGCCATTTCCAGTTTGGTAGCTTGTAAATCAGAGCTGTCTGCTGGCTGCACTTAATCAGAGCTGACACTGAAATCAGTGGAGCTGATGGATCAGAATGAGCCTCGATGCGGCAGCATCAGAGAAACCCGCGGTCAATTCCTCTTACAAATAAGCCGCTGGCCTCAGGTTAGTCGCTGTCAAAGGAATCGATACTGGGATTAAGTTGCAGTTATAAGACTTCATTACCCTAATAAACACATATCAACAGTTTATACCCAGCTAACGACACCTTTAGTCTGACGACATCAAGTGCAACCTGATGAGGCCTGCATCACCGAAAGCTGTGAGTGCTGATTCAGAGGTGCATGCTGGGATGCATATCCTTATTAGCACCTCGCTCTGTGATCCTGGTGCAGTTTGGAGGGGAAGGAGGATTTTCATTGACCTCTCCCCGTGCTCCCATCTGCTGCTCCGAAAGCTTTACAGAGAGCGACGAGGCATGGAGCAGCGACGCTGGGAGAGGCGCTGGGAGAGAAACTGCATTTGACCCGGAACTGTTCCCCATAAACTTCACATTCTCATTATGCAAGTTCTCTGAGTGGAGAGAACCAAAGCCTGTGAGACACACAGCTGTCGCCACCGCTCTCTATTGACTGATTTGATTTTGACTTATCCTCCTAATCAAAGTACATACTGTACACACCTGTTAGTCTGCTGATGCCGAAGACTCCTGTTGTCTCCCCTCAGCCCTTCCACCTGCAGGGCTCTGTGCCCTACATTCCCCATGGGGGGATTTGTATTGATCACTCTCAGTGCTCCCATCTGCTGTCTCTGTATGATTTACAGGCAGTGAGGAGACTCAGAACCTGGACACAAAACATATCGACTTTACCTCAATGAGTAAGAGGTTGATTGTGCGATTGTGGTTTATTGAACTTGAGGTGGGAACTTGAGGATAAAATCATTTGAATTTCTAAGCACATTAATTGATGGCTCACATCAAAGCCGGATGATCTGATTTGTGATGTTCTGATGTTCCACAAAGGGCCGTGTGGCTGCAGGTTTTTGTTCCAACCAATGAGGAGCACACCGTTTGACCAATCAACTGTCTGAAGACTGAGATCAGTTGGGTCAAGTCTGGTGTGCTGCTGCTTGGTAGGAACAAAAAAACCTGCAGCCATTTTCCCACAGCTGTGGGGAAACAGTTTGGACAACCTCTGCTCTGGACAACCGCTAAAACAAGTTTACAAAGCTCTTAAAATAATCACGTGACAATTTAATGATTTCTAATTTAAAATTACTGATGAATTTAGCCTTATTTATTTTTAATTTGATTTATGCTAATACTGAAAACAGATGCTTATGCGATGTAAACCACCAATCATACGCACTTGTTGACTTCCTGGTGGCTAAACGAATAAATAAAGACAAAAAAAAATTGTAGTGAAACTTTGTTTCTTTATTCACACCATTTTCTACTCCATCTATGTTAGAAGTTAACATAAGTGTCAATCCTCTAGTTCCTATGCTGATCTCTCATTCATCTGTACACACTATATAAAAAAAAGTCAAGATTATAATATGTTTAGAAATCCAAGAGGGTTGTGAGGTGAGGAGGGTTTTCGACAGTTGTTGAGGGGTTTTCGCTGCAGGAGTGTCACAGTCCTTCCCCTCACTTCCAGCCTCCTCCGCCTCCACTTTGACTCCGTTTTTCTTTCTTTCTTTTTTTTTTTCTTTTTTTTTCTCGTTAAACAAAAGAATATATTGAACAAGGCATTTGTACCAGAGCTCAGAAGGGGGCTTGGACACTTGTAAAGCGCTTTGACTGTATAGCTCACGCAGAACACAACCAACAGGTCATATACAGAGCATGGTAGAAGAGGAATAGTATACTGCTTGGGCACAACACAAACACAATACAATGCCATTTGACAAAAAAAAAGTACCAATGAAAAGAAAAGAAAAAAACAAATTATTTTCTTCTCAACTTTTTTTTTTTTAAGCATTTCATAGAAACAAAAGAGAAAGATAAATTGCAATTGGAGTAAACAAATCAAGAATATACGTATATACAGTGAGGTAAAACACATTGGTCTTTAAAAGGAGGTATTTTCTTTTTGATTAAGTGACCATTTTAATATGTTAATTATTCTTTTTTTTTTTTTTTTAAGATCTTCTCAGCTTTTGGATGACACCTATAAAGCAGGTAATGCAGACATCGATGCAGACACACAATCACATGCAGTCTTGTCATTCGAGGTGAAAAGTAAAAGAAGTCTTGTCAAACTTAGGCACCAAATAAAACATGATAAAGCTTTCTGCTACCCTTGATGCCACAAAGGCCTCACTGCAGCATCGCACCGGAGAGGAAAACTGTTTGTAGCCGAGCAAAGGCCGAGCCCTTTAGTGACCCAAACCACTCTTCACGTCAACCTTTTTAGCGCCTCCCCTGGCTTTTGACCACTGCAGTTGCTTCAGCCCGAGACAATTATACAACAGAGGGCAACCATGAAGGGAGTATGATTTAATCCTTTGACCCTAACACGGACCTCATCACAGTGTGTGGGTTATGCTAGCATAGATAGGTCATTCAACCTGTGTGATCCAGTGGGACTGAGTGGGCAGACATGATTGGCCCGGACTTTGCATAACAAGAGAAAGAGACAAAGATATAGAAACAGACCCGTGCGGCGGATATTTGCATGCTGTCACGACCTTTGGGCTGAGTTATGCAGGTTGTGCTCGGATTGGTTGTCGACTCTGAGAGGGCTGATACATTCACAGCTGTGGGAATTTCTCAGTGCGTGGTTTGAAGCCGTAGAGCTGCTGGCATAGTTTATTATGTTACCTCCCCCGTTTTGGCCCCTCCATCAATGCACACGGAGCAGAAAAGAAAAAAAAAAAATAAAATGCTTGTTTTGTACCTTTCTTGGCTAAAAAAAACAAACAAAAACAAAACATGTAGCATCAAAAGGCTGCATATTTGACCCGATCCAACAAACAACATCTCACTGTATGGGTTTGAGTCACTAAACCGCTCAGCTACATTGCTGCTCCCATTCTCAACCTTCATCTATGTTGACCAGTGGACCGAGGTTTGAAACTGCATGGTGGTTGCACATCAGCAGTGTACAGTGACCCCCCCCTCACCCCTTTAATCTGAGCTACGGAGAAGAAAGGCAAGGTAAGATTCTCAAAGATAGGAGGTACAGCGGGTTTTCTTTGTAAATTTTTTTTTTTTGTTGTTTTTTTGTAAATGGTTCAGAGATTGAAATACTGAAGCAAAAAACTGTTTTCCAAACCCAAATAAACCCACAAATTAAAGAAACAAAGATTTACAGGTTCAATCGCAATGAGTTCCAGACAAAAGGCGGAACGGCCTACGGTATGGCCCCTTCTATAAAACCCTAAGGTCGACGTATGCTCGAAACAAAACAGTTTGTATAATATGTTGTATAAAAGTGTTTGTACAGCAGATTCAAGCCTGCTTTCTAACTTTCGGACAGTCTCTCCACAAAGACATTCACGGTGTTAATCAGATTGGTGGTTTCGGAACACTGGAAAAGTGTAGGGGGTCTGACACCCAACAAGGAAACTGGACCATCCATCGATTTTCCAAATTAAAGTGTTTCCAGGTGTTGGGGAGTACTACCACATGTATGAGAACAGTAGTATAAAGGCTTTTGTTTCCAGAGGGAGCTGTGTGAAGTCTGATGAATGTCAGCGCTGACCACTGTAGTCCACTCCTCATCTTTGCTTGAGGGTGGGTGGCTCGAGGCTACATTAGCCGCTACTAGCAAAACACACCCGAACCTCTGATCAAACAGCTGTTGGTCGAGTTGCACTGTGGACACTGTAGGCACCAGGTTTTGACAAGGACAAAATTGTGTGGAGTTAAAAAGATGTGATCTGCTGCATCGATTCAGAATTATTATATATTTTTTTCGTTTTTACTGTCCATTGCGTCAGCGTCTGACAAAGTTACGATGCTAATACTAAAACTGACGGACTTCTCTCAATATGCATCGGTGTGATTCAAAACAAGTGCTTTTTGGAGCTTGTCTGGGCTGCGTCTGATTTCTGTAACTTCCCAAAACCGACAAGCTGACAAGTACTCGCGCTTCAGTGGAGGTGATGAAGGCTGAAGTTCTCTTTCATCGCTCTTCACACGACTAAGTCCGTCACTTGTCTCGTGTAGAGCTCAGGGCGACGCCATGAACGCCTCGGAGAGAGCATCATGCAAACTAGTCTGTTTCAAGCATACCTCCGGCCTTCAGGTCTGAGTTTAAAGAAATAAAGAAGTAAAAGTAGGCAGGGATGGAACGTGAGGTGGTTCGGCCATTTTTTTTGGAGCTTGTGAAGCGAGTGAACCGGCTGCAGTGAAGCGTGGCCCTTGTAGCTAGGAGATATCTGTTATGTCAATTAGAGGACATGGAATGACAAGAGAGAAAGGCAAGATAGAGTCAAGGAAAGAAAGACTGCTGTATAAAGACCACAAGAGAAAAAACAGTTGGGTGCAAACATCTTTTTACAGTTAAGTCATCTTGGGTTTTTGAAAAGAAAAAGTACAAGGCTGCTGGTGACTTTAAGACAGAATGAAGGTTGTCCTAGTAGAGGCATACCAGAGGTGCTGTTGAGTTGAGCTTTTGTTGTTGCTAATGTCCCAGAGAATGACATTGCTAATGGAATACACATACTGTACAGTCTCAATCCCACCCAAAGGTCCCAGCAGGGCTAGCCAGGGCTTACTTAAAGGGATACTCTGAGATTTGAAATTTAGAGTTTCCAGTACCACCACCAGTCCCCCACCCTGCCCCCCCAAACCCTCATGGCTTAGAAAGATGAATCCTTGGCCCTGGTTTTCCCTGGCAAGGCCCAGTTGGCCCACTAGTTTAACACATTTAATTCAGCATAGTCTGTCACCCCATTTTCTTTTTTTTTTTTTTTTTAAATCTAATATAGCAGCGATATCCACTTAACTTTCTTCAAATATTAGGATAGCTTTCTTCTGTTGTTTACTCCACAAGATATTTACAAAGCTTAAAATGTCACTTTCCCCCACTGCTGACCATTTCTACATATTTAAGAATACTTCATTCACGAGAACAGCTCTGAACAGTGGAAATACACAGGTGGGAACATCACACCTTAACTGCTTTTTTTCAAAATTAGTTTTTTTTTCCCTCAATTATTTTCAAAGAGCGATAAGCTAATTGCTAAGTAAAGCCCGTAGCAACTGATAAAATAATTTTCACAAACATGGACATGTCACATTAGAAATGTTTTGTTCATTTTCAGTCAACTAGATATTGAGATTTAGTCTTTCTTTTTTTGTCTTTTAGAAATGAAACAGCATTTATAATGAGCAGTTCATTTCAATCTAAATCTCCACTCAAGTCGCTCTTCCTGCCTTACACCACACAGCCTGAAACAGCCGATAAAATACTTTTAAGACTTTTCATCTGTGACGTGACAGGTATCGTCGCTTCAGGCTCATTACTGTGCTGAGCTTAGCTTTTCCTTGTGGGTCAAAGTCTTAAAAAAAACAAAAAAAAAAAAAAAAAACAACTTGGCACACATTTTGAATCGACATAATGATCCATTCCACGAGCTGGAGGACTGAACTTTATCCGATGAAGGACACTGTGGGATGCATTTGAAAGCTCTCCAACAAAAAAGTAAGTGGAGTTGAGTGGAGATTGTTTTATCAATTGCCGTTTCTGAAGTCAGCAGTCAAGTTCGATTTTTTTTTTTCTTTTAAATTTGACTTGGAGTGGGTTTGTTTTATTTAAGTGTTGCTGTAATGGGTTTAAAAAAAAAACAAAAAAACAGCCTACTTCAGCTAGAACTGATTTTCGGGGCTTCCTCTGACTGATAGTCAATGTCTGCCATTACATTATCCTACAATTAACCCTTGTGTGGTGTTCATATTTTTGTTATTCAGCCAGTGTTCCTGCCTTCTCTGCCTACTCAACAGATGTTTACTTCATTCCAATTACTAGCCGTTTGTTTAATTTTTCTTTAGTGGGTCCCACAGACCCAAACACCATACAAGGGTTAAGTGCTCTCAGGTTTTATTGCATTTTTTAAGAGGTGGAGTTTTTTTATATCGACAAATTGTGACGTTCTCCATCTGTAATTACATTATCAGTTGCTATAAGGCCATCGACTATGGGTTTCATGTAGAAAATTTACTTTTTACTGAACCAATCACCACCTAAAAAGAATTTGATGTCTTTGCCGTCCCACCCCCTCCTCTAAACTTGGACCTGTAGTAGAGGCAAATATCTCTATAAATGCATTTCCAACAGCGTGGGCAACACAAGTGGAGAGAACAAGCTACTCCGAATTGGCACAGCGGGTTTCAACCATTGGTCCATGGAGGCTGCAGCTTTCCGTTCTACAGCAACTGATTGCACTGATCTGCACTTTGACCCAAAGGGGAAGAACTCATCAGTGAAATGAGACGCCGCAGTGGGTGGAGGGGTGGACTCCTGCACTTCCACGAATGGTGGCCGATAACAACTCTTCAAAAACGCTTCAGCAAATCTTCCGAGAGGGACTGCCTACCAAATGACAATGCGCTGGATTGGCGTCAGAGCAATATTGGCACAGAATGATCAGATTCAGGCAATCTGAGGATACTTACATCCAACGGCAGCTCTCACCTCGACTCGGAAGGCGAGGTGGACAACTAAGTAGCAGCACATCAATACATTACGTATTCACTATGTAAAGAAAACAATGGAGACAGACGGGCTCGCTGACATCCAAATTGCCACACAGGTAAACCCTGCAGTGGTTCAGAAGTGCACTTATTGCTGAACAATCAAGAGACTGTGGGATTTCTTTGAGTACAACACTGTCTGGCAGATCTAATTTACTGGATGTGTTAATTATTGACCGTTTTATACTTTGTGTATTTAAACTGTATCTAATTATGTGTATAATTTTGACCTGTGAACTAAGAGACAAGTGCTTTTGATGGAACTTAGACACAAGCAGATCTGTAACATAAGATAGAATGGGTTTAGATGTATGGCAATTTTGGCAACAGGACAAACACTTGACTGAAACAAACTGTTAAATCAGGTGCTACATATATATTTTTTTGTCTTTTAGATAGAATCATGACACTACGTTTATCATAGTAATCAATTATATATATATATATTTAAATATATATATATATTTGTGTATTTATCTTTAAAAAGAAAAAAAAAAAACAAGGAAAAAAAAAAATAAGAGCAGATCCTGACTCTTATGCGTTGGTCCCTTAAGGCTTGCTAAGCTGAAATGACAAAATTGTCCGCTTTACGCATATTTTTTTTTTTTTTCATCTTTTGTTTTTCGTAAATGTACATTCTAGTAGAAAAAGACCTTGCCACAAAAAAAAAAAGAAAAGATGATAAACAACCTGGAAAACCTATGGCTTAGTAAATATCCATTTGCTATATTTAAATGAATGTACCTCACTGTTTTTTTTTTTTTTGTTGATTATCCTACAGAGAAGAAAACACTTGAAAAGGTTGATTCGCGCTCCCGCGCTGTCAACGGCGCAAACACATGAGAGACCAAAAAAAAATCAGAAATCCAAGAGTTTACATTTATAGGGCAACATCAGTAATGCTTACAAGTCTTTGGGTCTCTTTTTTGAAAGCCGCCGTAAGCTTTTGTGGCGAAGTTTTTCAAACTAAACACAGTTTGAGGTGCTGGAGCTCGGTTTCCAGACTCAGTCCGCTGAGGAGAAGCTGTACAATGAGTTGTTGCTGAGGTGGTCGGGTGTTCGGGTGTCGGGGGGGAGGGTGGCTCTTGACGAAATGGCACCAGGGAGTCGGCTGGGTTGTGGGTGCTGTGATGTGCAGTGTGTGTCCCTCCTTGCTTTCCATCCCTACGTCTTGGGTGTGCATAGTACGAGCTTGCTGTATGCTCGGCAGGGCTCCCGCGGGCCTCCTCTGACACACACACGCACGGAGCTGCATGCACACGAGAACAAACACACTCCACAGCAGCCGACATGAGAGGAGTTGGGTTTTTAAAGCACTGGCACTTTCCGGTAACAGCTGGCTTGGAAGGCATGGTGGCAGCTGATTGTTGTTGTTGTTGTTGTTGTTGTTGTTGTTGTAGTTGTTGTTGTTCTTGCTGTTTGTGGTTTTAGCAGAGCAGAGTATAGAAAATAGACACATTTATCTACTGTATATTGCATATGTTGCAGCATGTTCGCCAAAAATGAATGAGGTCATCATGTCCAGTTTAGTTTTGCAAAAAAGATCCCCTGCCACCAAAAAGAAAAAAAAAAAAAAAAAAAAAAAAACACAATAAATTAAACTGACCTGTCCGACTCCCTGACAATATGACAGGAGACGGGGAAATACAACAGTAAAAAAAATGAAAAACAGGTGCAAAATTGTTGCAGAGATGAGAGATTCTGCTCACAACTCAACTAGATGAAGCCAACGCTTGTGTGAACCCTACAGGGCGGCTTACAGACTGTCCCATGACCCCCCCAGGTCCTCGCTTTCCGTCCCCAGTGCTACTATAAAATGACTCAAGAGTGGGGCTGCGAGCCACTTCACGTCAGAAACGGTTTTCTTGGTTGAATAATCTTTAGCGTCTGAAATAATATTAATCACCGGCTGAGTCACTGTTAGCTCAGCAATTAAGAGGAATGCGTGTCAAGTAGCTGCTCGTTCTGCTGCCCCCTTTTCTAGCAGCGCAATGACGGCCAGTACAAACATAACTGCTTAAGATGAATGGAAAGAAAACATCTGTATATTTCAAAAGCTTAAAGCACAAAAAAAATGTGCAGTGGACCTCATCAAAATGGAAAATATTTTTCCAAAGAAAAACTCCTCTTTGTCATTTCTTTGGGTTAAAATTTACAGACAAAGTGGACAATTATCCATTCTCTAATATTTAAGAAATTCCACAGCAGTTGATATTAAACTGCTACTCATTAATAACGACTGGGCAGATTTGATGGGCTATTTGAATTTTGAATAAGTCACGATTAACTGATTATTCAAAACATGTAACTGAGCGACTTGCAGCCCCACTGAGGAGCAGCTTAACCCTCTGTAGTAAAGAATGAAATGCTAATATACAAATGAGCAGGTGATAAGGAAGATGTGAGGAGATGAGAGCGAAGCTCCGGCATCTCAGAGGCCTCCCAGGTGATTCCCAGCTACCTGTCTGGCCTTTATTTTACCCGATGAGGTCTGAGCTCTTATTGGTTGGGTGTGTGATGAGCGGTGGAGGCGGGAGTTGAAAATGGACACCAGTTGCCTCTATGGGTCTTTGAGAGACTTCATGTGATGAACATAGTGAATTGACATGGAGGATAATGAGCGGGGTCCTTTTATATGTCTCTCTTTATCCCCCTTCGGAAACAACCACCCCTCATCAGATCCGTCCATCCATTTCTCCATCAATCCAGCCATTCATGTGTGTATGTCAAGCCCAGTGCAACATACATACATACATAGATGGTTCCTGAGTTTCAGGTGCAGGATTCATCAGTTTGTCAATGAATGAAATGGGATAGGGAAAAAAGAGCTCAAGGGGAAAAATATTCTTCATTTCCCTCCAAACCAAAGGGGAGGAACAACTGATGAATAATGATGAAGATAATAATGCTGTAATGCTAACGATATGGATGCCAGTCAGGTGTGTGTGAGAAAGAGAGAGAGAGAGAGAGAGAGAGAGAGAGAGAGAGAGAGAGAGAGAGAGAGAGAGAGAGTGTGTGTGTGTGTGTGTGTGTATATGTGTGTGTGTTTGGTAGTTTGTCTACATCTTGATTCCCTCCTGTTGGCTGAGTTGAGACAGGGTTTTCTTGATTCGGAGCGCGGTGAGTCGGGCAGCACCGTTGGCATACCAACACTCCCTCATTATCTTTGCCATCACCCGCAAGGCCTGCAGGGGAGAGAGAAGACAAAAGTTAACATGACAACATCATGCTTGAACAGTCCGATGTCTTGGGAAATACACTCACAGATGCTGTTGAACGTTGATTTTTTTTTTTGAGTGATGATGCAGAGAAAATATCTGTGAAAGTGTAAGAGGCTAAATTTTGATAAAAAATGCTAAAACAAACAAACAAACAAACAAACAAACAAACAAACAAACAAACAAACAAACAAACAAACAAAACAATGCAGAGCTTTCAGGTGGCAAATTTGTCATAATGTGACAAAACTTTGGTCGTGTCTCCATGACACAAACCAACCATCCACTGGTGAAGACCGTGAGAAGTGGTTGAAAGCTCTTTAGAGTCAGTAGCTGGAACTAAGTGGACTTAACTGGTTAAGGTGACGAAAAGGCCAAACTGCTCATGATCCAAAAACATAGTGGCTCATCTGTGAAGCACGGTGGAGGTGGCCTCATGATTGAAAGGACTCCCTAATCTTTATTGATAATGTTATTGGTGACGTTAGCAGCAGAATGAATTCAGGAGTTTGCAGAGATATTTTATCTGCCAAATTACAAAGAAACGCATCCAAAGTAACTGTGAGGAACTTCATCATGTATATAATATAATATAATATAATATAATATAATATAATATAATATAATATAATATAATATAATATAATATAATACCTTAAGCTTGGAACAGCAAATGTGCCTTTTCTACTCCTGTGCTAATGTTATATAAACATTTATATTTGACTTTCTTTTTTTTTTATTTGGGAATATGGCTGAGCCTTTTTCAACTTTTCTTTTTCCCAAAAGAAAATCTTTACTTCTCTCTCACTGAAGTGGCAACTCATAACTACACATAGCAAACAGGCTTTGAAATAGGGCTGAAGCTGTCAGAGTTTACACTAATTTCTTCATGTCTCCCTTGGCGGGTCTGTAAACAGCATCTGGTATGTATGAGTCAACATGTCTGTCTGTGTGTGTGTGTGTGTGTGTGTCTCAGTTTCTCTCAGTCTCTCGCAGTGTCTGTCTGGTGAGATGCTAGTGCATCATCTGTGAAACTTCCTACAGTGCTCATTAAGACAGCTGACACATTCCAGTCCTCCATTCATCAGGTGAACTGGTGCCAGCTCCACAATGCCATGGAAAAAAAACAATCTACCACACACACCCACACACTAACACTAACACTAACCCTAACCCTCTTATATAGAGCCTCTCAGATTCAAATGCTTTCAGACATGGCTACTTTTACCTTAATCTGCCATTCTGATTTATGGCTAAATGGTGGTGTTCCACCTGGGAACGCCACACAGAGGAACAAATGTTCAAGACCTGCCTCTGAATAAGTGCTTCTTAAAAAAGGGGGGATCGTATTGCTCATATTATTCATTGTCACTACTTTTTAATTGAGAAAAAAAAAAAAAAGAATACATTCATTTTAACCAAAAACGAAAAAAAAACAAACAAAACCAAACTGCAGTGCCTCTTATATGATGGATACTGTTTGATTACATATTTATTATATCCTCCAGCAAGCTGCAGAAGTTATGAGTTTGTGTTTGTTCCTCTGTTGTTTGTCTGTGACTAAATAAAGTCAAAATTATTAATGGGCCAATCAGAATACTAATGGGCTAATCAGCACAAAGTCTGCAGAAAGTCTGCTTTACAGTGAAACTGGTACAGCTCGACTGCCAAACTTTTGTGTACATATTATAAAGCGCCGCTGCAGCCTGACCTTTACACAATTCTCTCTTGTTAAAAGACAACAAAGTTGGTGCGCGCTATTCTCGGAAAGCCTATTACTTCACATAACAAGCGGTGATTATGCTTTGCCTGAATCCTTCGGAAAGACTGGTAGCTCATTAACACAGATTTCTTTGCAAAAAGGTCACATGCGTTTTCTTTAGGAACAAACAATATGCTGCAAAAGAGCGTCAACAAAGCTCTACAAGCTAGAAGTGATCTAGAGACACAGAATTCAAACTAAACTGCCAAATTGCGGGGTTCTGGTTAGCACTATGTGCAGCAGGTGTAGTTTCACCTTACTAAACCTGTTTGTCGGTCTGGATGGGCGGGTATCATCATCATTGTTGTCTGTGGATCACAGTGCACCATTGTTATGTGAATATGCGTGGCTCGGTGAGAGTCGATCTAGACATTCCTCTGTTTATCTCCAGACCAAACAGTGAAACCAGACACTTAAGTTGTCTTCAGTGTCCATGATTTAAAAAAAAAAAAAAATACAGAGTGTAGGACAGCTTCTCACTTTTTAGAAAAGGGGCAGCCCCACACCCACGGCACCGTCCCCATGTCTCCTCCTGATGAAAGCTACTGACTGAAATCCTCCTGCCCATGCACTTTAGAGCATCCTGCTGCAAAATGAAGCCAATGAACATTTTGTGTATGTGAATGCTGAAATACTGTCTGGGCCCAGTGGCGAGTAAAGTTTCAGCATGCACGAAGCTAATGATCATCGGCAAAGCAGAGTAGAAAACATTCAGCTGCGGCTTCTCGTTTTTAGCCAGCGCCGAGCTTCGCTTTCATCGGTTAAAATGACAAACGTCTCGGGTGGTACGTCATATCAGCTGTCACTAATTAATGTTAATTCCGTGAGTAACTTGATGACAGGCCTAAATTAAACTTGGCCGTGGTCGGTTTGTGTGCTCTCAACACGCCGCTGTCAGTACTTGTCAAAAATAGTTTGTGAGAGAAGAAGCTCCGCTCTGTAACACCGCGCTACAACCGAATCCAACTGAGTGAGACATCCTCTTTCTAATGGCTCATGTCACGTCACTGTCAGCGGTAGGCAAATTGAACATTTATTTATATCTAATTAATAATTTAAGCTTATAAACTTTGTATTTTTGAACCACAATCTTCACTATTTGGATCAAGACATTCACAAAAAAATATGGAGTGTGAGATTAAATAGTCAACAGCTGTGTTATTTCAATGTAATGAACCTTAAAGCAAAGGATATTAGGTTCCACCAAACTGGAAGAATCCCACTTAGTCTGGCAAGACGGCTTTAAGTGATACAAAAAGGGCCTTTGTAATTCCAGAGCAGCCTATTACTCATCATTAATAGAGGAAAGTAAAAACAGCCCCAGGTTCTTTTTCAGCACTGCAGCCAGGCTGACAGAGAGCCATGGCTCTATTGATCCATGTATTCCTATAGCTCTAAATAATAACACGTTTATGAGCTTCTTTAATAATAAAATTCTAAGTATTAGAGACAAAAATCCATCACCTCCTGCCCTCACCTGGCACCGATTCATCTTCCTTTTTCTCCCATCGACCTTCACCAACTTAGCTTAAACAATTTCTTCATCTAAACCATCAACGTGTCTCTCAGAGCTCGACCCAACTAGGCTGCTTAAGGAAGTTTTATCCTTTGCAGGAGCTTCTTTACTAGATATGATCAATCTGTCTTTAATAACGTGGCTCTGCTCTTGATCCAGGTGCATTAGGCAACTAAAAAGCTGTATCTAACCTTCCCTTCCTCTTTAAGATCCCTGAGAAGTTAAAACCTTGACCTTCTAGATGCATCAGACAAAAACCTTGCCTCTATACCTACCTATCATATCCTCTTACGGAGACTGGAACATTTTAAAGGTGTGAACTGAGGAATCTGAGGGGACCAGAGCTGTGATGGAATAAAACACACAGCTTGTGTATGTGCAGCTAACCGATATTGATCAGTGTTGCTGAAATGACGCTCAGTGTAGCATCATAAATGTAGAAAATAAACGATAAGGAGACTAATTAAATAGGCGCGATAACCTAATGACCTGCAGACGCTCTGAAAACTTTACAATCATGCCTCTGCCCCCTTCACCTCAAATTCTCAAATTGTAACTCCCACCAAAGTAAACAGAGTGATAACACATATGTGAGTGTCTGCATGTGTCTGTAGCTCAGTTTAACCTGAAACCAGAGAGTGAAGGAGATACACACACTTTCTCCTCCTGCAACCTGAGCAGTTTCTTCCTCTCTGGGGACTGTGGGAATGTGTGTACTCCTGTGTGTGTGTGTGTGTGTGTGTATCATGTGATTGAGGTTCAGACTTACAAAAACATCAGACTACCCTTCAAAACAGCTTTTTACATATCTGTATTTTAAATAGAAGACAGTATTAGCAGCAGAGTGGTTAACGGTTTCATTTACTTAGTCCAATGCTGTCAACCTCCATTCAGACAAAATCAGGACAACTGCACCCTTCACCCTCCACCCTTTTCCCCAATCATAAAGAATACAGAATAAGCAAAAAAAAACATTTGAGCTCTTCCCATAAGCAGTCCACGTCTTCGCAAAGTGACACAGGGTCAGGTACAGTGACACAACGTCCTACCTCGCAGCTCTGCCAGCGGTTGGGAATGTTGGGCCGAAGCTTCTGCTCACAAACCACCTTCCTCATCTCCTCCACAGATGGATCTGACTGAACCAGGTCATAGTAGGGCAGCTGGTAATCCTCATGGATGCCTGCCAGATAAAAAAAAAGTTTTACATTAAAGTAGATCCATTTTTCAGACTGTGCGATCATGCATCCATCCCTCCATCTTTGTAGATACTGGTGTGTCAACGTTTCCATAATTAACTCCGTTCCTGTCTTGCTCCATTCGTCCATCACTCCCTCCATTAATGTGTCAACCTCCTATTCATCCACTCCACCCCATCTCTTCTGATCCTCACCTCCCATAGAGCAGCGGCTGGCGATCTCCCAGAAGACCAGGCCCATGGCATAAATGTCAGCTCGCTTGAAAGACTCAAAATGTTTCATGTTTATGGAGTCGTCCAGGACCTCTGGAGCCATATACCTGCGCAGAAAGATAATGGATTGTTACCAGACCATTCACGCATTCAAGCACCCATTGTTGAAGGAATGATTTGAAACACAGCGGAGATTATTGGAAAAACAGCTGGAAAGAGCTGGAAAGTACACAGACCGGCACAAGCATGCTGTGACAAGTTGGTATTTTCCTGATCTTGAATTGCCCTTTGAGGGTCCGCTCGGTATTTAATGTCAACAGCAGCGTGTACAGGTGAGACTGCAAAGCAAGATTCTGGTGCGCAGTAATAAAATGGGTCTTAGTCTTGACTGAGAGCCAAGGCCCCTATTCCCCAAAAGCTTCTTAAGACTAAGATGATCATACAATTCATTTTATAAACCTTTTTAAAGGTTAAACAAAAACACTAATTTCATGTGGTCTTACTAAAAATGGTGGATTAGTGCCTTCTAAACACTAGGGGAGTCATAAGACGCTATACTGTGGCACCCTATTTAGAATTATTAAGCCCTGCATAAATTAAATATTGGTTTATAACACATTATAATATAGCTGTAAGCAGATATAAGCACATTTTAAGTATTTACCAACAAGCATAACTTCTACGCTGAAAACATATTTTACATTATTACAACAGTATTTTACTATATTTTAATTAATTTTCAGTTTATACAGCAGCCGCTACTTATTGGTTCCCACAGGAGGATATATATATATATATATATTAATAACCACATATATGTTTGAAACTACATTACAGTCTGTTATAAACCTTTATAAACAGAAAACTACATTTCACTAAATTTTCCTTTGTTTTTATTCATTTAAACTGCATCTTTAAGTCTATATTTTTTCCATGACGTGCCTGATGTAGAGTTAGTTTGGATGTTTAAGTGCGAGAAAAGTCTAAACTAACACAAACAAGAACATGAATTAAACAATTAGTGACTGGTGTCTAACTAACCGTGTGTTGTGTAACTGACTGACTGATTCAGATCTGCCAATGTCTGACGACACCGTCCCCCTCTCTTCCTCTCTCTCCCTCTTTTTGCCTTCATCCCGACAGCACTAATCACAGTAATGACGTTAGCACTTTGATGTAGAAAGGTGACTATTGGATTCCTTTATCTTTTTTTTTTTTTTTTTTTGCAGTATTAATTGCATTAATGCAAAAATATTTATTAGAGACCTATTTCTTCATGACAGAAACAAGACGAAGCCTAAATAAAAAGCAACTCTGAAGAAATGCATTGCAGTTTTCATCAACAAATAAAAACAAAGCAATAATGTAAAAGACTGACAAATGTTTTGATGCACAGTCTTATTTAACAGCCTGAATCTGTGGAACCACACACTGCAGATCCTGAGTAGTAAAACAGTTTCCTCCACCAACACCAAAAATATCTCTTGTTCAGAAGATGATAGACCTGTTGCACCACTATTAATAAGAAACACCTAACAAAGTGATGTGTCTGTCAGTAATGTTATCTGATGTTACCTGTTGTTGTCAGGAGGAGACTTTCAAAGATTTTTAAAGAATTCAAAGGAGTTCAAAGAATTTGAAAGTGGAAAACATTTCTGTGTTGCTTAAAACATTTATACTTTATCATCATTACTCCTATTCACACTGGCCGTTACGAGATCCCTTTCCTAATAACTCCGCGTTCTGCGAGCAAAAATATTCTCATTCTCAAGTATTTCTAAAGCTTATATGAGGCTTCAGGCGTCTGAGAAAGAAAAACCAAGTGGAGTCTGTTAACATCCTTCTGCTGCAGATCAACCGGGAAATACTGTCCGGGGAAACAAAGAGAGGGAATTTTATATTAAAAGACAAACTCTGGAAGCTAGCCATAGGATTTGTGCTGCTTAGACTATTCAAGCATATTAGCTTTGGATAAACTTTACTTTAAACTTATTTTTACTTGTACTTAACTCTTGTTTTTGATTGCTCAGTATGAACAGGGGGAATGATAACGCCAAGCATCATTTCAGTGTTCATGCAGGCACCTGGCTCTTGTTTTAAGACAGACTTGCCAACCTCTGCCTTAATTCTCTCAACAAGAGGAAACCAAATGTTTAAAAGGAAATGAGAAGGACTTTTGGACTAATGCTGGTTAAAGTGAACTTAAAATGTTCATAAACACTGTAAACAAGTATGAATTATACATTTAGCGAGTAATATTTAGACTTATCTGTCAGCTGCTTTATCCTGAATGAAAGCTTTCCCTTCCGTTCATTAAAGCCGTGCAGCCATCTGATGGCAGCAGAACAGATGCGAGTGATGATTCTGAAGCTTCCAATTTGAAAAGTGCCACACTGCGGTTAAGACTCATTTACGTACTAGGATCCACTGTGCTGCCCTGATTTAATCAGCGCTGCAGAGGAATCACCAAAAAAAAAAAAAAAAAAAAAAAACTCAGATAACTGACCATACCAAAGTGGCTCATGAGCCTCGATCTCTGCTCATACTGAAATCAAACAAATCAATAAGAACTAAACCTGTGGGTTACTGATTTGCACACAGCATCAGCCTCCCGCTGCTGATGATCTGTAATGAGATGGATTCAGCAGTGTAATCAAATAACTCCCACTTGGGCATAACAGACGAAGTCTTAATTGAATTCTTTAACCTATTAGCGTGCAAATAATGAATGGATAGCCTCTATAACCAAAACTGCTGCTGCTTCACATAAATTAGAAGCAGAGTACGGAACTGATAACGTTTTACTGAAAGAAATGCCGTTATCGATTTCCTTAACTATTCCTGATACTTGTAGTTCCTAGATTTTCCAAGAGTAGATTGGGAGGCAGAGATTTCAGCTATCAGGCTCCTCTCCCAGTTTGGGTTGGGGAGGCAGACACCCTCTCTAACATTTAAGGTTAAAATGTATAGTTAAGACTGGCTCATCCCTTAATTACGCTGCTATAAGCTGGGGCTGCTGCAAGTGAGTAAATTCCAGACACATTAACTTTGTGTCTTCTCTCTCCTGTAGTTTGTCCTTTCCCCATGTGTCCTCTCTGTCCCTTCGGCAGGGTCTGGGTCTGCCATTGCTGCTCTACGCTCATCATCATTACTATCATCCTTATACCATAACAATAATAATAATAAAAATGATAATAATAACAATAATAATTGGTGCTGCTGAAAATAACAGTATATACAGCTTTCTCTCCTCCCTCTGTTTCTCCTCTCTCCCCCCATTTATCTCCTCTCAACCCAACCGGTTGAAGCAGATGGCTGCCCACCTTGATTTCGGTTCTGTAAGAGGTTTCCTTCCTGTTAATAGGGAGTTTTTCCCTCTCATTTGTCGTCAAGTACTTGCTCATCATAAGAACTGTTGGGCTTCTCTCAACGTTATTGTTGAATAGTGAGGACATAAGTTCGCCCGGCTCTGACTGTATGAATGTGCTAGCAGAGATGAAAGGAACAAATCGTTTCGAAGGCATTCGATTCCGACGGTTTGGACAATTTTTTTGCAAAGAAACCCAGAGGAATTCAGGGAAAGCGGAATCCAGCAAAGACGCAAGTTAATCAAATTTAAAAGGCAAGCTATTTTTATCTAGGCGTTTACTGAAACACAACCCACACACAGAACGCATTTGAAGGTGAGTCTGCAGGAGAAGCTTTTGATCAAGATTGTGTTTGAATAAAATCAGGGCCTAAATATTATTAAGTACATAACCTTCTTCCTTTAGACAAATGAAGAGCACGTTTGGAGGAACTGTCTCTTTAGTTATTCTCAGATTTTGGGATTCTGGACAAAGTGGCTTTTTACATTTACACTACAATTTCACTGACTATGAATACAAGACGACCATTTGAATGCTGAAGTCATTTTCATATCTGTAGCTTTGTAGACAAAAGAATGATAATACATTGGTGTCTTTTAGTTCCGGTTCATTTTATGTCCACACTGACATATTGTGAGTAGAGGAGTAGGTATAAAGTCAAATGGACTGACACTGGTGACTGATACTGGGTCATGCTGAACTTTACTGAACCTGGTCTGTGCACAAAGTGAAAACAAGTACACAGTGATCTTGCTGATTATGAGCTTCATCAGGACCATAAACAAGCATCTTTTACCGTAATTAAAAGGACTGGTTGCTATGTTACACTCACTGTGTAAGCATGTTTTACCAGATGATCTTGAATATTATGAATATTAATATATATATGGATAAAACATATGGATTTAAAAGTGGTTTGGTATTGGCACCAAAGTCAGACTCGGAAGCAGACATCTACAATTTCATGACATCTGGATCAAATCCATCTGTTGAGGACGATCATGTGATATGACCGAAAGCTCCACAACAGCTACTAAAGGATGCATGTGATGTCGCTGTTTTTTCATCAATAAGACTGTATCCTCTAAGCGTATCTGACCTTGCTGTACCATTTCCTCAGACATCACAGGAAGCCGTCGTCCAGCTCTGATCAACAGCTCTGCCATCTCTGGCTTTAGATGCATCAAATCCTGCTCGATAACGCTGTCATTCTTTTTGATTTGAACTCATTGCAAAACTTCCCACGGCCATGGCCTTGAGCATACTGTTACATATTGCACCTCCTGTTTTTCTGAAGCTTCCTCGGAGCTAAAAGTCAATACCTGTACTAATGGTACTCCATTCTGTAAATGTGAATTCCAACTTGAAAAAAAAAAAAAAATTTCAGTTCAGCTGCTCACCTGCTTCTCATATAAGAACATGTTTTACACATCTATAATTTTCTTCATTCCTTAATTCTAATGATGATTGATAAACATAGTAAGTGATACCTTAATAATACCACGATACCTTAATAACTGAAGTGTCAGTGTGAAAACACACTCCTCAATAGAGCTGTGTCGACAAAATTGATTCTCCTATTCTCATTTTATTTTGTAAGGATTGATTCGTATGTGCTCACGTACAAATTCGCGTCATCGAATTCACGCATGCGCGCGTGGTGTGAAGCTACCAAACAATGAACATGACGTCAGACAGTACGCAGTGCTTACTGTGCGACGTTATTTAGTAATGACCAAGTTTGCACTTTTTGATTTTTAACGCTAAGCATTGCTTACTGTCCGACGATGTCCACTGTTTGGTAGCTTCACACCACGCACGCATGCGTGAATTCGATGACGCGAATTCGTACGTGAGCACGTGCGAGTCAATCCTTACAAAACATAAAATGAGAATATGAGAATCGATTTTATTGACACAGCTCTGCTCCTCAATAGTAAATTGACAAAATATCTATATCTAACACAAAGCTTTGGGATATTAATGCTCTTACAATAAATAAATAAATAAATAAATAAATAACGTAACAATAAATAGAACGTAGCAGTGTTATTGTTCAAAGTCATACAGGCTGTCAGAAAGCAGGACAGAAAAAAAACCTGAGTGGTGCTAAAAACAGACACCTCAATGAATTAATTTCAGTGGAAGCAATATCTGCTCACATTTCACACAAAATTACACATTTTCAAGCTTCTGGGTTCGACTGACACTTTGCTGGAAGATTGGCATTATGATAGAAAGTTAACAAGACACTGGTGGAATGAGATCATCAGTGTGTAACATGGATTTCAGCCAAGGCCAGAGCTTGTGTCTCCACTGACCCAAGGTTTACTAAATCATTTAGAGGCACCGAAACACACCCGCAGCATCAAATCACCGCACAGAGAAGGAGGGAGGAGAAAGACATAAACAAGACAAAAAAAAAAAAAAAAAGGAGGGGAGAGAAAAACATTCCTGGACGAAAGCTGCGTTGGTATCGCTGTGGGAGGTAGGAAGGGGAAGACTGCTGGAGAGGGAGCTGCTCCCTGCCCAACCCTGCAGCTAGACAAGTCTACATAATGGAACAAGAGATGTGTGGACAGAGAGGCACGAAGGGAAAGTGAAGGTCTCCAGTCTGGAGAATTTTAAGCCGAGTAGAAATGGTGGAAAAAATGATTAAGTATCTGTTTAAACATGGTTCACTTGGATTTAAAACTTTTCTGTAGGGCTTTGTCAGACATGTATGTCTGTATGTATATATGCATTTATTCATTTTTATATTTTATATATTCTTTTCACCTAAGGCTGCAAATAATGCTTACTTCAACTTCCCAGACGCCAAGGTGAAATATTAAAATGTTTTATTTTGTTTTTTCCAGCAGTCTAAAACCCAAGGACCACAGAAGACAGAGAAAACCAGCAAATACTAAAATTTGAGAAGCTGTAATCAATCGATTTTCAAAATTGCTGCTCATTAGTTTTCTCTCACAGACTAACTGCTTAAGTGACAAATAGTGTTTGCTGTAGTTTAGCAACAATATATGGTAAAACCTGTATGCCGGCTCTTTGAGCACCGCATTAGAAACTGGTACCTTTACAAAATCCTGTTAAGACGAAAGAAATAACGAACACATCCCTGCGTTCATCCTGTTGATTTTTATACTATTTTTTTTTTCTAAATGTCCTTGAACTGCACATGAAGAAGGCAGGAAAGACTCAAGGCCGCATTGTGGTTGCCCTGGAAGAGTGTTGGGCAAAAGAGGATTCATTTCAAGGTCCATGGTGTCCTGGCTAAGTGGCCTAGGTCAGCGTAAACACATGGCGCCATGTCTGATCACCAACGGAGATCGTTTCCAACCCCCCGGACTGGCAGGCTAGCCAAAAGTGACAAACAGATTGATTTGGCCAAGCGATGAAATCCCGATAAAATTGAGAGCTGAAATAGAGTCAGCTCTTGAAGACTGAACGGTCGCTGACACTCTAATGGCCTGGCTTCTTTATTTACACTCCCAATTCACTGCGGCGACTTGTTTTGAAGCTCAGAGACATGTCGTAAAACACCGCAACACCTGCCTACACGGCGAAGCAGCAGCAGGTTTATCCCAAAAGGATCCTCGTGTCATAATGAAAGATAGCCCACATGGTCAAAACGGCTGAGCCAGAGGATTTCAGTAACCTCTGCGACAGAATCGCAGCGAATACAGAACAAGATGGAAAAGAAGCACGTTCAATCATAAGTCAGCTGCTCTAAAAAGAAATCTGATAACAAGCTGTTTGCATTCTAAAAAAAGGTTAGGTTACCTTTTGGTTCCCACTCTGTGGTTTGGAGCGATGTCGATGGTGTCGGTGGCTGAGTCGTGGCGCACGGCTAGACCCAGGTCAGCGATGCAGCAGGTCCCGTTCTTCTTTACTAGAATGTTCTTTGACTTCAGGTCTCTGTGGGCAATTGCTGGCTTACCTGGAGACAGAACCCGACAAAAGTCAGCAAAAGCCCTGCGCTAACTGAAACTTAATGGGAGTAACTGCATTCTACGCACGCGCTACACACTCGACACTTGGTATTTTGATATTATAATACAGCTTGTTAGAACGAAGGTTGGGTATGACCTAAAATTTCTATGAACAAATACTTTTCATTTTGATCCATGACTGCCATCACTACAGGGGAAAGACAATGCAGAGGCTATTTCCACAGAGCACTTACAGAGAAGCAAAGATTACAGAGAAAAGGATGCATTTGCACTATTTCAGTATTTAACAAGGATGCATGTCCAATTTCATTCCATGTCCAGTGCTTTTTGGTTGCAAATTACACTTGGCTTTTTTGATATTAGATAGAAGATTTTGTGTCTTTTGACCACAAGAAGGACTGGGTGAGCTCTCAGACTAACATTTACCAGTGGATATGTTTTCACCTGCGTTTGCAGGACAGAGGAAAAATGAACAGGAGGTGGTGTCCAATTAAGCAGTTTGGTTGGTCTAATCAAGCCCACACATTTGTTCTTTATCTGCCTGAGGACATTTCTTATATAAACCTTTTTATTCTGCAGTTTTGTCTTACAGAGCTAAAAACTGATTTCTTAAATACTGAGATTTAAATATCGATATATCGTTATTTGTACTTTGCATCAAACCCATGACACAAGACTATTAATTGTGAAAATGAAAACACGGTTTTGCACATTTATGATTGGATCTCCAGGAAAGGCATGCGGTATGTGTGCCTGGGAGAAATATGAGCGTGTGTGCCTCACCTTGCGTGCCCACTATCTCCATGTGGAGGTGAGCGAGGCCGCTGGCTGTGGACAGGGACAGCTTAATCATGCCCTCCACGGTGACGGTGTAGCGGTTCAGGTAGTCAAACAGGGAGCCGTGCTCGTGGTAATCTGACACCAGCCACAGCTGAGTCCACGTCCCGTTATCTACACACAGGCAGGAAGAGGAGCAAGGAGATGACTGGGTTAAAGACAAGAGGTGGTGCTGTCCGTCTGCGTTTCCAGAACGAATCTGTCACCACTGCAGTTAGACAGATTTAGTCACTACATGTCATTATGTGCCACATACTGTTATTTTCAGACTCTTAGGATACTAAAATATGCCAACCATTGCTGTGCTACTATACAGGCTGAGCTGAGCCTGTTGTCTAGGTTTTTAACACGGATATATGGATATAACAGAGTTTCAGAGATATAAGAAACATGTTTATTAGACATTTTTAGCTTTAATACTAAGAAAAAGTGTAAAAAAAAAACAAAACAAAAATTACAAAAAGAAAAATAAACAAACAAATAGATTTAATCAATGTGGTTACTCTTCTTGTTATCCTAATTAAAAAAATATTTAGAAATTTTCCTTGGTTCCTATCACGCTTTGGGGAATACAAATAATAAAAACAATTAAAATCTATTAGCTCACATGCTTCCACGGAGCCACATCACTTCTGTGTGTGTGTGTCTGTGCGCACATTTTTGGAGCTATCTAACTGTGTGTTAATGTTTCCTTGGTTTTGACAGTGTACTGTTACTCCCCCATACTGTCTACCAACCTGTCTATTCACAGTGAACGCTTGTCTGTGCTACCTTCACCTTTAGCGGAGCTGCTTTTCTGCTCTGACAGCTCAAGCTTCACTTGTAATTAAATCAGCCCACAGTGTCATTTGCAGATGATGAGCTCATACTGATGAAGACCTTATTTGCATGGCTTGGAACTGATGGGCTTTAATCAATCCTGAGCCTTTGATGGCTCTTTATTTAGCCTCACAACTGTGCAATCTGTTTTCCCCATCCAATCACTCATTCCTTTGTGTGAAATCATTTTTGATTTCTTCCGGTTTGCTCACCTTTGTTGTCAGCAGCAATGAAGCCCAGAATGTTCTCGTGTCTTAGCATCACGGTTTGGTAGATCTCGGCCTCGCGGAACCAAGAGCGCTCCTCGCGGGAGGAAAAGATCTTCACGGCAACCTCCTCGCCACGCCACTTGCCCCGCCAAACCTCTCCGAAACGCCCTTTACCGATGCTCTCCTGGAGGATGATGGTCCTGGCGATGGTCCTCTGGACCAGTAGCGGAAGGCCTGTAAAAAGAAAAAAAAAGGACAAAGGCAAACATAAAAACATTTTTAAAACTGAGAGCAACATATTTCCATATTTTCATTTTAAGAAAAATTTAAAACTGGATAACAGAAAGGAATTATGGAGGAGCGTCCAAGAAAAATATCTCAATTACTAGAAGTCAAACATTGTTAAATTCTACTTTAATGTTTTGTGGAGCTCACAAAAGTCTCAATGTCAAAAACCTCACTTAATAAACCTGAAACGACTAAATGAGAATGACTCTAAAAATTCATATGACTACGAGAATATGTTTGGAATATTTCAAGAATGAAATCTCAGAGTATTAGGCGATGTGGAAATATTTTGAAATAAAAGTAATATTTGAGAATAAACTGTTAGAAAGGAAAGGTCAAATTATACTGAGTTACTACGGTCAGATCACGTGTCTTACTATAAGTCAGTATTAATAACAGCAATGACACAGAAGAGAAGAAGAGAACTGTGTGCTGACTCCAGTTTCCACTCCACCATCTCATTCGCTAAGAGAGCTCAATTAGGAGTCCCTTATATCCTGTTTTTTTTTTAATGTGAGCAATTCAACAATATTATATTTATTCAAGACCCTTACTGAGCGGGACATTTCACAGTATAAAAACTAACTTTTCAGTCATTTTTGTTGAACAAACTGTCAATGGTGACACAGTTTCTGAATAACCTCAAACCTAATTTGGTGTTTCGGTCGACATATGCACTGATACCCTTGATAGCTTTGCAAATTACAACTCAGTACTCTCCATAACACCATGTTGGGATTAACAGTGTCATAATGTGATTGTACATTAAACTTAAAAAAGTGGGCAGTGTTACTTTATAGTTTAATATCTTATAATAAGCATTAAGATTTTTTCCCTTATAATATTATGATTATTTTCAAAATCCCTTATTTCCTGTCAAACAAAAGTGGCCCTCATCTGTGAATAAAACCACAGATTTTCTTGTGCTCCACTCTCTCTACCTGTGAGTGTTTTACCTCGCACTTTCCTGAGTCTTTCTCAGGGGCATCACCTTTGAACAGATGATATTTAATAGTTTCGCAGAAATAAACATAAACTTCATCTTCTTCTCATTAATTCCCTTACTCTGATAAAACTGTGCATTCAGTACAAAAACAGTTGACCAACCTGAGTGTTTTTTAAGTTTGCTTGCTAAAGTACTGGATTTGCTGCAGAAGAGTTTGCTCCTCTTCTGGACAAATTTGGCCAGACACATTTCCAATGTTAATAACATGAAGTTATGCAACAATTGCGGGAAGGTTAGGTGTGGAATTGTTTCATTCAGCTCACTAGTTTGGCAAATTGCTGGTGAGGAAACAGAAAATGGAAGTGGAATGAAATTCCTCCTCCAATTTCAATAGACAAAACACACACACACACACACACACTGTACCAGTCCCACACACAGTTGCATATTGTGCAATATGGTGTAAATAGCTAGAAAGACCGAATCCAAGTCCATCCCTGGCAGTATGTTGGAGGTGCCAGTCGCCACAGAGAGGTGCTAATTTATGGCTAGCATAAAGAAGAGCTTTTGCCAGTACAATGTGTGTAGCTTGAATCTGAGCCAGCCAGTCATTATAACACACTTCTGCTTGAAGATGTGTGCAGCTGTGTGCACACACACACACACACACACACACACCAAGGAGAGAACAGTGTGTGCACTCCTAAGATCTTAAAATATAGACGCATTTTCACAGAAACTGGATCACACAAAAAAACTGTATCTAACTGGAAGCATCACTAGAAACCCACTATAAACCCTGAGTTATGTCTCCAGTAAGAATATTATGTGCTTTTTTAAGGTTCACATACATAAACTTTTAACTTTTGTTAAAGGACAAGGAACTTTTGGGGAGATAAAAGTAATACACTTAGACGCGCAGTTGTTCTTATTATTATTATACTACTTTCAAGCCCTCTTGGAGTCTGTGCACCCTTGTAGCATCACAGGAAGTTAGTGGAGATAATCATCAGCCCTTGCTTTATTAAAGGTTGCAGATATCGCACCTGCGTCCTCTCACTTAGGTGTTTATTGTTATATGCAGACTAATACACACACACACACTCAAACGCCACAGTTTTGCCAGACTGTCCAGTAACATCAGGACCCCCGGGGGGTGCCCACCTGATCCGGAGCCTGAGGTGGTCATGTCGTAGATGAGGTCCTTCAGTGTTGTTCCGACAGTGATGAAGGGATGGTCCATAGAGGGGTCCTCTTCGTTGGGCACCCGGTGGTGGTGGTGATGGTGGGCTCCAGCACCTCCGGCCCCAAGACCTCTGTGGCTGTGGCAGACGTAAAATGCCACAACAAGCAGCAGACAGAGCACGCAAACTGGGCCGGCGATCACTGCTGCGAGGGCCACGGGGCCCAGAGGAGGAGGCTTTACTGTGGGGACTGTAGGACAAAGAGGAGACAAGATACACACATTAGATAAGAATATATAATAGCTCAAAAGTTTATACACAAAAGTGTGGTGGGTTATATCTGGGTCTGAGATTAACATGCAAGTAAAAAGTGTGAGATATCAAATGAGGCTACACACTGCTGGAAAGGTTAACTTTGAGCATACTGATGGCTGGCAAGAGGCAGGCCTAAAGTGCTAGCCAAGAGCCAGGAAGCTAACAGGCCAAGTAGTGCGGGGGCACTTTCCATCTGCTAGGCTGATGGGAGATTTGGCCCACACTCTAACACGCATTCGCACGTTGGCCTTTCCTATAGTTGTGAGGATAATCATTCAAAATGATGCATTCCCTACCCACAGCCAAAAAGGACATATACACATATACAATAAGGCACCTGTGTCTTCATCCATCTACTGATATATAAATTTACATTCTTCAAACACATGCAATCAACTAGAGCCTTTTCAGAGGCTCTTTTTGACTTGTTTGAATGACTCAGCTGAAGTGTGACGGAGCACAGAGATGACATGACAAAGACTCTCAAGGTTTCTGCCACTGAGCTTCTGCTGGCTGGCAGAACCTTTCGGATGAACCACAACCATCAACGATGAAAAATAAAAAGCTGGAGCTAAAGCAGAGACGGAGAGTGAGAAGCCAGACAGCCCTAATCAAAGTGAGAGATGAGCAAGCTACAAAGAAGACTGCAAGTCTTCTTTTTACTGAGCGCATGAGAAAAGAAGAGAGAGTATGACTGAGAAAAGAGGTAGGACAGAAAAGGAAAAGGAGTTCAGCCAATGAGGCAAATGAAGGTCAATGTTGATAGGTTTTTTTATTAGGTGCATTAATAACTGCTATTCACTATTCAGCTTTAGCTTAGCTTCTCACGTTAAAAAGGCCCAGGTAAGAAGTATTGTAAATATTAAAGGGCAAGGAAAGGTCTGCAGTTCATACAGCTAACAAATTATAGCTTCATTAATACAAAATATAATTGAAGAAATCAACAAATATTTCAAAACGCCAACTTGTACTGGGGCTTGTACATTTTGTTCCTTCCAGAAAAGCCTGAGAGCGAGGGAGAAAATAAGGAAAGGATGAAATAGTAACATCGAGTCCCTCTATCTATCTACATATTCTTCCCTCCATTCAAATGCAGAGAATGCTGCTAAAGAAAACATAAAAATCAGATGGGAGAAAAGAGAACAAGCAAATGTCTGATTCATTTATAATTGAGCCTATTTCCTCACACTGAAACAAGGAGGCAGGTTGGATTTTTCACTTTAAAGCCCCGCTGCAACGCATAACATCTGTGTGATGAAACGATAAATAAAGTCACAGTGGAAGAAAATGTCATAGTGTTTGTTTGGATTTGGAGTTCTTTTTTTTTTTTTTGTTGAAATCAATTATTAAAATTTTGTGGTAACCTGAAAACACAAATGACTCAAAACTTGTATGTTACAACTCTGTTCTGCTACTTAATTACCGTACACCCAGGACAGCAGTGTTTAAAGTGAAAGTGCACTTTCAGACCACGAGGACGTCACAATTGGCGAAAATTAAATTACAGGAGGACCAGGAGGATTTAAATTATAGCTGAACCAGGCGGTTCACAGGAAAAAACAGAAGGTAATTGCAGCTGGAATTATTACTGAGGGAGAGGTGAAAAGTTGCAAACATGTGAATCCAGGACAGGAATAAAATCACTGACCAGCACAGGTAATGTTAAAATCACCCCAGCTCCTCTAGAGAAATGAATCCAGTCTGTGTGTGGGGCTTTGCGCTGCAAGCACACTTTATAAATGGATGAAGGATTAAACACAGGCTTTGTTCTTCCTTTGATGAGCGGCCATGGTATCACAATAATACGCTGTATGAGGGCTCAGTTATTTTTTTCTCTTTTCATATTCAGTTTTTATTTCAAAACAAATCTGGCAATTTAACAGTGCTAATTTAATGCAGTGAAAATCAGATTTCGAAAAATGAATAATTCCAATTTTAAATTGAAAAGCTGGTGTCTACTTAATTCTGGAAATAGTGACACAGCTTTAATATGTCAGAAGTACCGATGAGGGTGAAAACCATCACCTGTAGAAAGCTCCTAAAGCAACTGTCTTCAGTGTCCTGCTCTGTTGACTACAGGCAGTACTTTAGAGACTAGTTCTTTTATTGAAAGGATCACTACACATGACATAAGCTGTGTTCCTATGTCTTATATAACTTTGGTGATATATCTTCAGTGAACGGTATTTGGAAGGTTGTCTGAAAGGAAGAAAGACAAATATAATTATTTCTCTGCGCCTATTACAAGATAATGGAAATATCATTTCTTAGCTCCTGTATGTAATGGTGTACTTGTTGGCTGAGTAATCATATGTAAATAAAAATAATAAAAAAAAAAAAGAAATAATAATAAATAATCAATAAATAATCTTTGGCTGGAGAAAACAGCCAAGGATTATTTCTGTTCGAGCTGCTATGTAACATACTGTGGTGTGCGTGCAATAATACTGGGTGACAGATAATCCTTCGGCTGTATAAGTGCAGTCAAGAGCATAAGTCAAAATGAGCTCTGTAGTAGGTTTTAGCTCCTCAAAGAACCCACGCCTGTTCACTGAGTATGCCTTCATGCTCAATCAACCTGTGTGGCTCACCCCTGTGCTTTAAGGAGAACTTTACTGTAAGATTTAAGTAAATCTCAGTATTAACTGACACTGGTGTCTTTGTAAAAATACATCTGTCCCAGTTTAAAATGCAACTGGAGTGCAAGGAAAAACAAAAGACCTCTCATCTGTATTCATTTCCAACAGATTTCTGCTTGGCCTTCAACACCTGACTCAACCTAGGCGTCGACCCAAATGGGAGCAGCTTTCTTTCATTTAATTGTTGCTGCCTTGTTTTCCCTCCAGCCTCGTAGCAACAAATCAACTCTGAGCAACTTTGACTTCGATCTCGGTAAAAACAATCAAACCCAAAAAAGCAAAAACTATAGTTGTTTTCTGTGAGCTGGGGGGGAAATGGGTTGCTGTAGCGTTCATTGCTAAACCAACAAAGAGACAGACTCAGCAGTGAAACACAGTGGGTGCAGTCTGGTTTACACACACCTCTTCATTAAAGCTTCTTCGTGTGTCCACAGAACATACACCAAATGGAAACCTTGTCCTGACCCTCTTTAAAATGGAAAGGGTTTTTAAAGTGGCTGGATGAAAATGACATACTTGTTTTCATTGACGGACGGGAAAACAAAAAAAAAACGGATATTTATGGTAATCAAACGAGCCACTTGGGGCAGAATAAATCAGCCATTTGTGGCTGGCACTCTGTGTACGTACTACTGTAGCCCTACATCACTGGCAAATAAACAGACAGCACAGTCCTTCCTGTCCATTTTTTTGTCATTAACTATGTGTTTTTTTTTTTTTCCATTAAAAAAGTTTTAGTTTGCGATTCTTACTGTAAAATGTAATTGAATACAACCTCCGCGTAATAAATTCCAAATCAAACAGTTTGCTCTATTGAATTGCATCACACTTTAAAGTGTTTAAATCAGTATTCTTATGTAATATTATTGGTCTATAGAGTATATTCTATACACTATCACTACTACTGTGTTGCACCATCGCCTCCTTTTAGCTCCAAGGCTCTGACTCCAGCAGAGTATTGATCAGATGCAAACATACACTTCAGCTTTGGATTATGCTAACTAAGTTTCTTAGTTGTTTTTCTGCTATGCCTCTACACTGAAATCTGCTTTAAAATCCAGTGGATCTGAAATCTATAAATTGCATTAACAGTGTAAAATGTGCAGCAGTGTCAAAATATTATAACGGCAACACAAGTCTCACTGCTAAATTAAGAAAGCGAAACGTGCGCTCACCAGCAGAGGCAAACAACACGGGGTGAGTAACGCTAGTGTTTACGGCTGTCCCTGAACCCCCTGTGGTTGAATACCGAAGCCATAAGGTGTACAACAAGTGCCCATGTAGCACTGTTAAAATACCTAATTCAGATGGATGACACTGATGCACAAGCTGAAGTGAACAATACCCAGATGGCACCATTTTGCAGAAAAAATTTATATAATTTGGGACCACTCATAAACAAACAAACAGATCTGTGCTGAAGTTATATTAAAATACAGCTGAACTGAATTATATGGCGTTGGCTCCGAATTGCACTGTATCATATTACATATTAATTTGATCTGTATAAGATCAGGGACCGTGGACAGTTGTCTGAGAGTGAGAGACCATTCACCCTGAATTAATTAATTTACAGATCGGGCGAGTTCTGAATAATCGACTGTGGTGCAGTGTCAATTTTCTGGTGCATAAAGATAATGGTCACATCAAAATATAGAGGCTATAACATAATATCAGGGGCAATTAATGTGCCACCTAATGATTAACTCTCCTTCACACAGAAGGGAAGAACTCATCACTGCTGAGCTTATCAGTTAAAACTAACACCTCAAGGCTGTTTGTTATTAGCGGCACATGGTTAGCCACCCCCGTTTAGTCCTTTCTTTCTCTTAATATTAATAGTTAATGATGTTGGTACACAATCACAGGTGTATTAAGACAAGGTTGTGTGTGTGTGTGTGTGTGTTTTTACCAGGGAAGATTTCGAGGTTGGGCTCTTTGTTGCAGTAGTTCGTGGTACAGCACATTGGGTAAATACCCGTGTCATGTTTGACGGACGGGGCGCAGATGAAGGGCCGGTCTCGCGGGATCAGTTCGTTTTCGTGTACACACTGGCGCTGCTCGGTGGTCAGTCGGCTGCCCGACTTGCGGATGGCGACGAAGCAGACGCCATCTGTCGTGCAGCTGGAATTGACGCTGCAGCGGTCACAGTAACACTGGAGGGCTGGAGGAAGACGGGAGGAAAGAGGAAGAAGAGGATAGAGAGTTACGACAGAGGCTTGACTTGCTTTTATGCAAATGTCACAGCAGATACGAACATAATCCGACAAAAGGTCATGTAGGTTTAAAACATTTATCTCCTGCACTTTTGCACTTTATTTTACACACAAAGAAATTTGACATTTTGACTTAAGCAAAATCTTATAAAGTTTAAATCTGCCAGAGTCATCTTTTCAGAGCTGGAGTTAGACCCAAGTCAAGAGTTATTTAGCAGAGACTGAATTATGATAAAAGTATCATCTCAAATACAATATCAAAATGTGAAACACGTATAAAGCTCCACCGAGGTCAGTGCTGGCCAGAATTGGTACACATTTATGATCTGAAATCTGAATCGTGTGTTTTACTGTTTTCAATTCACTATCAAGCATCTCATGGGGGAATTCATTTCCTCATGTCTGAGCCAGGGAACTGTTCAGGCTTAGAGTTGCTTTTTTTTTTTTTTTTTTTTTTTTAACAATTCTCATAGCCATTTTTTTAAAGCCATCATTTCTGAGAAAAAGAAACCATTTTTTATTGTTCTTTTCATATGTTTTTTCCGACACTCAAAGCCGAGGCTGACAGCCAATCAGAGGTTTCTCAACCCCGCTGTACACTACGCCCCCGATGTGCATCTTTGTTTGTTTATGTCTGGGCGTGTGTTGTGTGGGTATTTGGGAACGAACTCTCACAGAGAGAATGTGAGACATTACATCACTCTAGACGCACACACTGACTGACTCATTTTCCTCTAACCGTTTGCTCTGTTGCACTCTACGCATGCCAGGACAGACAGCGACAGACAGACGAGCGCATACACACACACCCACGCCCACAGCTGTAGTACAGCTGGAGAGCACATGGCTGACATCACAGAAAGGCCGGGGATCTGATAGTCTGAGAGTCTGAAAGACTGTTTTGGTTTCAGTCCTGCAAACTCCACATATGACTGGAACTTAAAGTCAAGCCCTTTAGTTTTCTTCCCCAGAAAATGCTGTGTCATAAAAGTCACAGTTTGATTTTAATTTACTTTCTACAGCCAAAGTTCTCCCCAAATTTCTAACAAAGACACTGTTACAAAATGTACATGTATATTTACACGGTTTTTAAAAGTACATTTAGTCAAGTGCTAAACTATGTGCTATCACTAAAATACTTTCTGTTTAGTAGCACATCTGGTGGCTGTGGTAGAAAACAACCAGCATCATTGTCAAATACATCTCCTCTTTAACAGCGGATGTTAAAGAATGTATTCTACTAACAAATATTGTGTGTCTTTGGTGTATTTCCCCACCATAACTAAGTTTAACATACAATCTTTGCAGGCAACAAGCTGACAAAGGTGAAGTAGAGTCGCATGCTGGAAGGCAAAGCCGATGTGTGCCTCCTGTATTCTGTTTCAGTATAAAAATAAATATCACGCCAAGTTCCTATGGCCAACACTAGTCAGCTAGTGCTAGTAAAGCGGAAACTTATTCACGCAACGTAGTGAAAACAGACTCCATATGCATCATACGCCACATGCCAATTTGGTAGGCATCGGCCAACCCTATGAAAAGTTCATAATTGAGTCTAATAAATGTTGTATTGCACATCAAGCCTCAGGCTAGCCAATTAAAGCACTCCTTTCTCTTGTGGTATTGCTAATTAAAGCTAACCATTAATTGCAGCGACCCAGAGACCAAATGATGCTGCTAACAATCAAAACCCCAGATACGTAATGTTCTGATGTGCCTTCGGGGGTTTTGTTGATTGGAAAATTTTTAGGGAGTTCAAATGCAAAAATCAATTCATTTTTAATGTTTCAACTCAACTGAACTCGTGTATTGTTATTATGGTTGCTTTTCTTTGTTCCTAAAAAGATGCTGGAGCCACAGTTCAGAGGCATCTTTAATCACCTCAAAACCCAGGGAAATATCGGGCCAGACAATAACAGAGTCGGGCATGTGCTTCATGTAAGGAAGTCTGCTTAGCAATCCCTTAGGCTTCAAAAAACATTAGCTGTGGTGTTATGGAGTGCCATGAATAAACCAGGTCACTTTCTCTCTCTCTCTCTCTCTCTCTCTCTCTCTCTCTCTCTCAGTGCCCTTGCCCCCAGCACAGGGTAGACCGAGAGCTCAATGTCTGGTATCATTATGCAGCTCAGAAGCCCATCATGCATGGCTGGCCCGGCTTAAAGCAACACAACACACCTTCTACGACAAGACCTTTGAATAATTAACAGGGCAGCTGCACAGTGTGTGGTGTAAAGGCGTCTGACTTCTACTGACACAGAGGGTATTAACAGTATGAATAATACACCAGTGGAAGTCTGCCTCAGTGGTGCAACACCTTCACAGTGGTGATGAACAGATTTAAATGATAAATAATCAGTAAATTCCAGTAAATGTGTTCATTACATTACTGGGAAGAAATACACTGTCAGTCTGAGAATGTTATATAATTATCCAAGTTTCAAAGTAACAGCAGGCTTTCCCGTTCATGGAATTTATGGAATTGTCTGGAGGTGAATTCCAGACGGGGAGGTGAGTAAATTACAACAGCAAACAGTCTGTGTGTGTGCGTGTGCGTGCCGCATGCTTTTGGATTCTTAGGAAGAAGAAAAAAAGAAGACAAATCAAACAGGAGACAACAAAATAAAAGCCATCTGACACTGGTCTCCTCTGATTCAACCTCAGATAAGTCCCGTCTGCGAGTTATGTCTAGGATGTCTAGACAACGAAACAAGTGAAATGTTCCATGTATCACAGTATGTATTAAAGGGCACTCGCTAACTGGATGTGTGGCACACTGATCCCTACTGACATCTCGGATGAAACTATACACAGGCTATACGCTGAAGTACTTCTGGAAAGCCGCATACTTTTTTGGATTATATGTTCAGGTATTCAGGTGGGATAAGGCAAAACCCAAAACAAACACTGCACAAAGGTTTATAACACTCTGAGACAGGAGAGGATTTTATCATGAGAACAATCATCTATCTTGATGACTGATCCCCGGAATTACCTAATTCTCTTTACGTAGCAGTTAAAGTTATAAATAAAAAGTTCTAAATATGTACAAGATTCGGGTTACATCTATGACCAGCTGTTGTTGGGCAATAAGCCAGAAATACCACTGTTTTTAGTGGTAACTACTAAATTAATAAATCCTCATAAATACAGTCTACTGGGGCAGCATGTCCGGGTAGATTTAAGATTAAGGTTAGATAAAGTCACTCTGTTTTTACTCTATTTTCTTCCTCTCTCTTACTTTAGAGTGTTAGCATTTGATGAGTTTGACACAAATCGTCAAAACACAAAGTACAGCACCAGAGGAAAGGTCGAGTGTTTATAATTCATCCTCAGGCTAACGTGATTGTCTGGGCCAAATTTCGTGGTGATTCATCCAGTAGTTGTTGATATCTGAACCAAATGCCAACGTCAATCCATCTCATAGTCTGGACCGAAGTGGTGGACCGGCCAGCCAACAGTCAGGCAAGCATAGCTATCCTTAGATCCGTGCTGCTAGCATGATAAAAAAAAAATCAATAGTTCACCTGTAGGGGGAAAAAAATAGTACAGGTGCTATTTTACACAGCAAATACTAGCTATTGGCTATTGCCATCATCTACAAGCTGATTGTGAGAAGAGAAATGCAACTGGTTTACCACTATGTTCCATCATAAAGACAAACTATTTCCTAGGGGAAACTGTACTCCTGCTACAGCAACTATTGAATAAATTATCATTATGATTTTAGTGTTGAGACACTTAACAGACTTGCTCGTATAAATTTCTAATCTCTGAGCCCAAGGTGATAAAATCCTGAGGACACTACTATACTATAACACCATTAGACTTATTTTCTCACACTTCACAAAGCTCCTCCGCAATCACAGGACACACTGTGCAACCGTTTTCACAAGCTGAGCGCCCCTTTAAAGGTATTCGCATTCATCTCGCTGTATGTCAGAATAATAAAGTAAGAGACAAGATTCTGAAGACGATCACAGTTTCAGTGCAAGTTGTGAAGCTGCATGAGGTCATTGTCTCTTCTTCTTCTGCAGTAAGACGGGAGGAGACCTGTGTGGACACGCACTTCATGGTGATGAGTGTTAAATACCTGTCCATGAATCAGTCAGTGTGTAGCAGGGGAGAGGAAGCTAACTAGACTGACAGGTCTCTAGATGCGGATGGTGGTTTTTGAGTCAGCAGCACAGATGCATCAGAAACAGACACAGATGTAAAGCAAAAACAAACACACCCGACCCATTATTTCTGTTATTAAATAGGGCAACAGTGTCAGAGTCAATTATTCGTGCTTCTTTTTTTTTCTGGTGTGTTTTTGTTCCATCATAAAGTTAGCAGAGGCGCCGCTGCCTTGGCCTGAGCAGCTGCGTTTGGGGAAGATTTTATTAAAAAGCGGTCACCTGCAGAGATTTCAAATTTCAATGCACAGCCGTAAGTCTGCAGGCAAACAACTGGATGCTTTTATGAAACAACTGAACAATAATCCAAATAATAACACACCCCCAACCCTGTCCCCTGAGGGTGCAGCCTCCTACTTTTTTATTAAGACTCCTCTCTCGTTCTCTCAGCGGCACAGCTAGTGTTTCTCTGTGTGAATGGCCAATTAGAGCATTTCCATGTGAAGATAACCCTGTATAACACCAGAGAGAACACTAAAGAAAGAAAAAACAAACACCATTTAATACATCCTAACAACAAAGATGGAACAAATGGTTTACTGAGGATCGATGCTCAGGGAAAAAAACAAAAACAAAACATAAATACACATGAGATCTAGATGTATAACTCAGTGATAAAGCTGCTGATGATTGTGATGATGTGCGTGTAACAGTAAAAGCCCTCTGGACATATTCGTTTTATTTAATTTTCTCCAAGGTGCCTGACGTAACATGTTGCCTAGAATGTTTCCTGCTTATGGGAGTAGTTTCAGTTATTTGTCTGTGAGATGTCTGCCTCTGATTCCATTTGTGTTGCTCACCATTGAAAAGTGGCAAACACAGACACAAGATCAAAAGAAAAAAAATGACACTGTCAACAGTTTGCGTGAGGACTATTTCTTTGGAAGAAATTAGTTCTCATGAAAAGCTTCTGATTATTCAGAGGAACAGGGAGCTTTGTTTCTGTAAAAAAAAAAAAAAAGATGCTGCTGCTTTCATACTTTTCTAGATGCGAAGCAAAAACAAGTGCTGGCACTCTTTTTAAACAAAAATGTAAGATACTGCTTAAATGTGGGCAACGATTAAATACTTCATCTTTTTTTGACTGACAGAAAATCTGTTGCCTACACCTTTAATAATCATTTAAGACATTTACCAAGCAAAAATGCCAAAGACTCTCAGATTCTAGCTTGCCTTATGTGAGGTTTTGCTTTTTTTCTCTGTTTTATATCACTAAAACTGAATATATTTGGGTTTTGGACTGTTTGTCAGACATCAAAAGACATCTGAAGATGTCATCTTGAGTTCTAGGAAATTGTGATGGACACATCCGGAACATTCGCACTGAGGACACTGTGCTTCCAATAAAAATCTTCAAACTCTAAAAGACCTGACACCTGTAAACACCTTGTAATAAAGACATTTCAAGTGTTAAAAGGAGAACTGGGACTGTCATTCACACACAGCGTGTCTGACATGACAGAGGAAGTGTGAGAGGGGAAGAAAAACCCAAGGCCAGGCTCTTACAATGTGGTGAGACAGAATGTGGTCGACTATTCTGAGACTGCTCAGAATGACACCAGGCGGACGTCCAGACTAAACACACACACACAACATGGACCAATAGCCTGCCTCGCTGCTCCCAAGGCTGCTCTGGTCTGTCGTGTGCATGTTAATGTGGGCGTGTTCGTGTCTTTCTATGGCTGCGTGGACAAATTTTGGTTTGAAAGCGCTGTTGTAAGGACATTTTGGCAAGTCCCCGCTTTCTGATACACCTTCAAAGGGCTGTTTGAGGGTTAAGACTTGGTTATAGGAATTAGGTTCAGGTTAGGGTTAGGGTAAGGGTTTGGATTAGGCTAGGGAATGCATTATGTCAACGGGTGTCCTGTAAGAGAATAATGTGAGTGTATGTAAATACTGTGGTATCTATGCAAGCATGGAATTTGTACTGTTGCCCTGTCATTAGTCTGTTCCTTTTCCGGATGTTTGATTCTCCATCTGTCCCCTTTCGTCTCCTTCTATCTCTCACACTATCTCTTGTTAATTTGATACTATAACACCTTATGTCCACTGTATGCAGCTGTGCTTCAAGCTAACTGCCAGAGACGTTCTATTACCATTTCAGCCAGAGTCAACAGGACCACTTCTCTTTAGCCTTGAGAGAAACCCTTGTCTCCATCCTGCTGTCTTAACACACTGATCTATTTTTTTTTTTTTTGACTGACCAACACAGATAGAGCCACAAATAATCTGTCACCAGATGTAAACAATAAATGAGCAGCAAAAGTGCATGCCTGTGAAACACAAAAAAGTCAGCAAAATAATGCAAATCGATGCTGAAAACGAAACACCTTAAGTCAGTCAACACTTGAATTAGTAACATCAAGGATAAATGAACAAAACAACGCAAGACCATCCGCTGAAGAGCAGAATGCTTCAGGATTCTCAACATCTGAGCACTTAAAAAAGACATGACCAGACGTGGACACAACGAAATCAGTTTTAAATCTTCAGAAAGATGTGGGATTCAAGCTTGTTCACCCTTGACTCATACTAGGGACTGCAAATTGGACTGCCGCATTAACAGTTTGATTAAGTTTGAATAATAAATCTAAAGTTTGGATCTATTGTGGTAGTCTACTGTGGTATTTGGACAGCTTATCTTTATCTCCACCATAAACAGAATACTGAGATTAAAATATAGTGAACGAGGGGGAATCATTGGATCAGGATTTATATAGTCAATGCTGAACAGCAGAAAAAAAAATGCATTGATCAACTGCAGAATCAATTTTGCCACAGAAAAATCACTGCTAAACGTTGTTTTCAGGTCAAGTATTACACATAGATAGATCTTTCCTGAGGAAAACAAGAAGCACAGTATTAGAGCCAGTGTGTGTAGGGTGTTTTTTTTTTTTTAAATATGGTCAAATGAGGGATAAAGAAACACGACAAGAGCTGGTAATGAGAAACAAAGAAAAAGAGAGAAGCCATCCAGATATTCAGAGGAAGCACAGCTTGAGGCGAGCTGGAAGACTGTTGGTCTGGGTGTGAGTCATTTGGCAAACCACAGGTCCTGAGTGCAAAAGCAACCCAGGACCTTTCGAGCTCTACACTTACACCTCTGTCATAAAAGATGAAAGTGTTAAAAGAAGGGAAAAAAAAAAACACAAGGGGAGGCTGCTCAGCTTTTGGCACTGACAGTACTCATCCATGAATATTTCCCTTCACAACTCCCTATACCAGAGGTCACTAACAGGCGGACCGCGGTCCGGGTCCGGACCCAGACGCCGTCCTATGCGGACCCAGACCTACAATCAATAAATTATCGATTATTCTACATCACGACCGGACGCTAATATTTTAACCAGCACAGCTTTTCTAGTCTTTACAGTATCTATTTAGCGGACCTTACAGACCAATTGCATGCGAGTTAAGCCATCCCACGTGACGCTGCTCAGCCAATCAAATTTGAGAGTGAATATAGAGATGAGAGAGATCAGAGGTGAGTGACAGGTGGAAAGGGAAGTTAGCAATACAGGGAGATGACATTTATAGACAGGTGAACCGGAGACAGGAAGAGAAGACAGAGAGGCGAGTGAGCGGGAGACAGCGAGAGAAAGAGAAGACAGAGAGGCGAGTGAGCGGGAGACAGGGAGAGATGATGGCCCTGACACCATTCCAGCCCAGATTTACTTATACTTAACAAATTAAGTGACAATAAATATTTTTGAATTGTACTTTGTTTAATTTAACAGTCAGTTGCAGATGTTGATACACACACATATACATATATACATACATATATGTATGTATGTATGTATGTATATGTATATGTATATGTATATGTGTATATATGTGTGTGTGTATATATATATATACACACACACACACACACATATATCACTAATTCATAATGTTTGACATTATGGTGTTCCGGACCTTCGCTTGAAGAAATTTTCTCTCACTGGACCTCTTAAAATTTTAGTTGAATACCCCTGCCCTATACTACCAATGAAGTGGAGCAGAATTTGGTTTGGGTTTCTTACATCATCATTGCCTTTACCGTAACTCACACTGAGCGTCCAGGAATTTGCACCAAACACTGTCTGTGAATCGAGTACAACACAGTGCTAAGGCTTACAATAAGCCAGGCTGAGCCTTTTCTTTTGCCAGCTACTCTCTCTCTCTCTCTCTCTCTCTCTCTCTCTCTCTCTCTCATGCTTAAAGTTCACTAGGCTGCGAAATAGAATGGAGAGAAAGAGTGGAAATGGGAAGAGTGGGGAAAGTAGGCCAGCTGTTCCTTCTTGAAGTCTAATCCATAGAATTTCAAATAATTCAGAGCTCTCTCTCTTCACCTGGTTTAGACCTGAATCCTGAGAAACTAAAAGGCAGTTTTCTGTTGTTACACCAAAATATTATGTCCTATGCTTGAAATGTATCAGCATGCAAGACTTTACCAGTGTACATGTACTCTGTACACCAGGCAGACAACAAGTACGCAGGTCCTGGAAAAAGACTTTTACTACATGTGAGCTGGTATTTTTTAATTTGATCTTTACAATCCACTGTGCCCTTTCTGTAAAAAAAAATACTGATGCTCTTTCACAGTGCTAGCTATCATTGGTATAGTTAAGCCGTGTGTCTTAATTATTGATATGTTTAAGTATAGGGAGTGTTTTTTATGTTATAGACAGTTCAGACAGTGGTAGATCAGCCTGCCTCATATACAGTACCGCAAATTAGAAACTGACTGACAATTTTGATGATCACTTAATTGTTAAAGTTGATTGTAAAGCAAAACTACTAAACATTCTCTGGTTGCAGGCTCTTAAATGTCAGGTTTTACTTCTTTTCACTGTTTCACAAATAAAATATCCTTGGGTTTGGACAGCTGGTCTAACAAAACAATAAATATCAAAAGACATCTCCCCGGACTGAGAAAACTGTGGCAGATATTTTCAAAATTTTATCAACTACAAAGTTAATAGCCTTAAAAAAAAAATCTCAAAACCAGTTCCATTTATACTAGATGTCTTTTGCACAGTTTTCAGCTCTCTCATGACATTATTCGATGGATGGAGCCGAGCAAACTTGAACTGAGCAAACTACTATATCTGCAGATGGGTACGGTGAGATGTGGCTGAAAGCTCCAGAAGAGTAAGTGACCCTTGTATTTTTGTCACACCAATATTTTTTGGGTCAAAATGAACCTTAAAGCCCAAGATTATCTGACTTCATTAGCTGTAATCTGATTCATTGTAAATATATCCAAACAAAACCCCAGTATATTCGGTTTATGATAATATAAGACAGATAAAAACAGTAAATTCTACATGAACAAAGCCACTGCATCAGACCTCATTTCTGAATTGCCATTTTCTTTGTATGTGGCCCAGATTTTCTTTGTACTCTCTCATTTTAGAGTCAACATGGGAGTAAATGCAAATGAACGGCAGTGCCATCTGGAGGATCAGTCTACGCTGGACCCTTGAAGCCAGCCAGCGTTGCCTCCTGTCATCCCCAACACCCTGATCCATGAAATAACATTTTATATCCACGCTACACGTTGCGCATTGTTGGCAGTGTAGTAGCCAGGCAACAAAGGAACAATAAATTTAAAAACTTCCCATCAGCAGTTAAAGGCCGAAAACCATTTATCCCTCCATCCACCCCTCCTCTCTTTCTTGCCTCTCTCCTTAATTACACCCCCAACCCCTGTGTCACATTCTCCCCCTCCCTCATCCCTCTTCTGACCCCCAGCCCACCCCTTCCCTCCCTCCCTCCCTCCCTCTCATTCTTACAACAATAGAAGGGAAAATACTGGGATTAGTGTCAAGAACAAATAAAATGAAAGGAAGCTACAAGCTGTGGACAGTACAAGTCAATATTTCAGAATACAAGCATGAAATGATTTCAGCGTAATCTGCCTGGCTGTGGATGTGCTTGCATCTGAGCCTAGTGTGGGATTGAAACAGGGTTTGCTAACAGTGACAGGGTAAAGGCATTCCTCTGGAGGTTGTCAGCACCTCCGAAGTTCATGCAAATCACTGTCTGCAGTGAATAAAAGCTTTAAGAAAGCGGCAAAGAGATGGAATGTTGTATTATATAATGTAATATGTGGAAATATATAATGTTATATAATGCAGACTGTTGTCAGGACCTATAAAGGATTATGTTGGTATTGGGTCTACAAGTAAGGTTTGCAGAATTTGAGATGAATGTGTGTGTCTACGGGTTAAAATTATATTTGTATGAAACTGTACTTTGTGAAATAAACTTGTTCTGGGATTTAATGCTGCTCAAAACATTTGAACACCAAATTCTTGTTTTGTTTTGCCATTAATAAAATATATATATATATATATATATATATATATATATATATATATATATATATATATATATATATACTTTTTATATGTCTTGCTATAATTGGGCACTACCTCTTGCTACTAGATAGCCTGCTAGCCATCTTGTGTTACAGCAGTCCTATATACAGTGCTGTGTGCACATACATTATAACATGTTCATGTTTTAGTTTATGTGACAGCTACTCCCTGGTGTCAAACGTGATGTTCTAGCTCTATAGCAGCTCCCAGTGACAATCTGCTGCCATTCCAGTCAGAGTGCTAATGCCCACTGGGTTCTTTTCCCATTCTATCTTTACTGGTCAGTTCTATCTCTGAAGCATGAAATTCACTTGTGACATTTCCTTTGTTACTGACCACTTCTATTGACATTTATCAAAGGATTGGGCCAAGCTGATCTGCTGGATCGGTGTTAGGACCAGTACTTCCCTTTCATGGCACACACACACTGTGGCTTGTCATAGTGGGGAAAAGAGCAGTGTAATGGCATTTGATTGAGACATTAAACAACAACATTTCATTCAGGCGAGCTGCTTCCAGAGTCCTGGTATTGTACATGCTGGCTCAGTGCCATAACTTACAGGGACATCTGAACAGAATATCACCTCTTTCGCCAGTGCTTTTTATGCTATGACAAGTCAAAATGTCTGCCGTGTAAGAGGTCTATTATGCAACTCTGGTAATGTCCAGACAAGCCTGATCCGCAATAAAAACTAATTTTGCATTTTCTCTGTTCATTCAGGTCTGCACTGCCTTACAATGTGGTATACAGATTTTAAACTTGGGTTGAGTGAATTTGGGTTGAGGCATAGAGAGAGAAAAAGTTATGTAACTTTCATTTAATCAGATAAATTCTTTGAGTCCAAGATCTCTCTTGTGAGAGACAATCACAGACATCACGAAACAGATTTGAAGTTAAAGGTTTAAAATGGACCAGCGAGATGAGACAAGTTTTAAAATCCTATGTAATTCATTCCATTTACAAGGTGCAAAGCAGTGGAAGGCAGTCCTCCAGTTCAGTACAGTTCAGTTCAGTACTTCAGCTGAGAGGTAACTAAAGTTAAACAGGCCTGAGATCTGCTTTGGTAAGCAGTCAGCTTGTTGAAACCAGCCAACAGTATTTAGCTCAATACAAATATGTAGCACAATATTTGTCAACTGTAATGAAAAGCAAAGCAAGTTCTTTTAAGGTAAAGTAAGCAGCATGACAAAAAAAAGACATCTCTGTATTAAAGCAAAGACATGATGGTTTCCTGTCCTTACGACAGGTATAAACAGGTATTATTCCCTCATAAGACACTCAGTTCAGGTCAGATCAGCGCATCCCTACAAACAGCAAAAATAATTATTTATTTCTTTATTGGGTGAGTATATTGGAAATGTATCTGCTGAAACCAAAGTGTGGCTTTTTCCACTGGACATCTGGGTAACATAGGCAGCTTTAATCAACATTCATTTAAAAAACAAAATGTGTTATTCATGGTATAAAAAAATCCTTACATGTTTCGCCACATGTAAGGATGTAAACATTTAAATAAATTTTTCACATTCATCTGAATCATTAACCAGCTGCCAGTCAACATCCTTCAATAGCTGAACAACAATAACGTAATCTTCGCATTAACAGCTGAGCTGGCTTTCCATGAAATGTTCATATCATTTTCACACTACACACATGGCACATCATGGGAACCCCTTCCTGGTCTGGAGACAATGAAGTGAAGCCCAATAATTGTAAATACAGCTGTCCTTATCTAGCCCTTACCCCAGCTGGCTCTCCCTCACACGCTTTTCATTAGTTTTATCAGGGCGACTCTAAGAGTTCCTATGATGATTATCATGTCTTGGTGCAGTTCACTCCTCTCTACTTCATATATGACCATTAGGGGTGTGCCCGATTCATCGATTCATAGATTAATCGTGACGCGACACTTGACGATTATGAATCGATTCATAAATGTTCAAAAATCGATTCTTTTAATAACGGAAGGAAAATGCAGCGGTCGGAACAAAAAAAAAGGTAGCGCCTGCCCCCCGGACATATTATAGGGCCCTATGATTTCCGCGATCACTGAATTGCGGAATTGGCCGACTAAAACGGAATCTATTTTTAACGCAGAATATCGCGGAATTTGACATAATTTGAGTGCAATGCTGTTTTTGTGTGGAATAGGAACGTGTGTCTGGGGTAAACGTGTTTTACTTCAATGAATGGATATATAAAAATATACATTATTTTACAAGTAACTACAGAGTGAGAAAAGAAACATTCTATGTGGGAAAAAAAGATTAATCGAGATGCATCGATAATCGGGGAATCATCGAATCGTAGCACTGAGAATCGTAATCGAATCGAATCGTGAGGTGGCTTAGATGGCACACCCCTAATGGCCATACTGAGCCATACTAAGGTTCTTTTTTTTTAAACAAGCTGAAATAAAATTTGTTTCTATCAATAACTCATTACACATTTCCTTCCACTGGAATGCATCTTGAAACAGGAATGCTTATACTACAGGTAAAATTGATTTAAAAGTGTCTTCCTGTTGCAGTTTGAACTTTCTGTCATTAGACCTGTGAACTCCGGGAATGATCGATTCTGTCTAAATTGAACTTGTCGGTGAATTCCTTTGCCTACCATGGGAACAACTATGTCTGTAACCCAGTGCAATTTAAGTAACACGGTGAAATACAGCCACCACCGTGGCCATTGTGTTGGCTGAGATATCTTTCTGTTCTATCCTAAAAACTGGAACAAGCACAGTGAATCGCTCTTCCTCTCTTTGAAACATAAAGAGAGGAAGAGCTTCAGCCAAAACAACAAGTAGAAAAAAAAATGAAGGCACTTAAGCCTGACACATACAAGGGTTAGCATGAGCAGAACATTATCACAGCAGCAGCACTTCTGGTGCTCTGTGTATGCCTACACAAGAGGCATTCAGGCACAGCATTAAGCTGTAAGTCACCTGTGCTTTGAAAGCGCACAGAACCAAATACACAATCACCATAGATATGCATTTAAAAAGCAGGAAAATAGACTCGAAGGCACAAATGATACGCTTCAGGTCACATTTACATGTGCATATTGTGAGTAAAACTCGAGCCGTTAGCCTGGCTGTGTAGACCGCTGGACCGATTAAAATGGGAGCTTATCTGTTCTGTCAGATGCATGTAAGAGGGATGGCAGTAAAAACACAGCTGAAATTCTGTGTTACCTGCAATCTAGCAGTTAAGTTGATACTGCAACAGCTACAGCCATACAAACTCCTACGGTGGATGGCAGTGATGTTGCATGTTCACATTTTGTATAATGGGACACAGGTTCTTCGCTCCATAAGATTTTATATTATCTTTGTAATATATTCTAACCTCAAGGTTCACTTGATTTTCCCCGGAGTTTTCAAACAACAGTAGGCTTCATCATACATTCCTACAGTTCTTTCAGTCTGGGAACAGAGATGCAGGTAACTCTTGGCTCACTCGATAACTGCTGTAATTAAAAGTCTGTATGCAACCATTCAAAATGTTTTTACGGTCAGCAGATATCATTAAAACAACTAAAACCAACATCCTATCCTGTATGACTCCAAGATGCTATCTTTAAAAACTGTTCCTAAATATATAGTTTCATTTCAATAATGGCTTGTTAATAACAAATGTTAACACAGAGCATTTGTTTGGGGACTATTTTTTAGCTGCGGATTAATATACATTTAGTGATTTAGCGGATATTTCTGTATGATTGAGATAAATGAAAAGAATCTCAACAAAAATCCTACAAATGTGCAAAAGATATGACAAGACAATGTTAATTAGTTCGTAAAACTGTAGAAAGTCTTCACAGGTTCCAATAGGATTCTACTTTAGAATCCATTACAAGACCATTAAAGGCCTAACAACTGCTCAGTCAGAGCTGATGAGGATGTAAGGAGAGGGAACCTGGGATATAACTGCTGCTGTAAATAGAAGCCTGCTACAGACCGTCAGTACAGCTAACTCCTGGTTAACCAGTCGTGTGAGAGGATTGTGTCAACCCTTGTCATTTCACATATGATGCTTTCCCTGCTGGATAGAACAACAGATAACCACAGGGTATGTGGGGAAGGTGTGGTGATAAGAGATTAAATATAGTTTTAGTTGTGAAAGGATGTTACAAGTCAACAGAATGATTATGTAAATTAGATGTGGGTGTAAAATATATTGTACGTGCTGCTGTAACGTGTTCTCCAGAGGTAAATTTGCTACCACCTACCCTCAAACTGCTTCATAAACAGATTGTGCATCAGCAAGCGTGCCGAGAAATTCAGATTAGAAAACATAACTTCTAATTTCAGTGACAAAAAGCTCAAAAATAAAGGATATCCTTGTCTAGACAGCCTCCATTTCCTATTGCCGGGGTGTTTCACATGTGGAACGGAGCCAACTAAATTCCACATGCCCAGGGGTGGAAATGGGCGGGGACGCTATTTCGGCAAAGGCATGATAAAAGGTCCTTTTCCAGCGGATATTTTTGAAAATCCAGGCAAGGTTAGGAGAAAACTACAATGGGCCATTTCTTGTAGTAAATGGCAACCCATGTACTGTGCACAGTATCCTTAGAGCCAAACGGAAGACACGGCAACGGAGGATCTACAACTACTCAAAAACAAGATTAAAAGAAGATAAGAAAAATTTGAAAACTGTCACACATAAACTATGCCCACTGTGAATTTGCCCAATTTTTTAATCTTGTCTGTACTTATGTACTGTTTGTATTTGTGTGCTGTTTCTTCAATGGGCCAGAGGTGCATTTAATGAGCTATCATTACCTTGTGATAATGTTAAGCAGAGGAATGCAAACTGAGTGCCGTAAAGTCAACCTGTGGATTGGAAAAGTTTTAATCATTGAAACGCTTTCAGCACATCTGAGCACTGGCAAAGACACCTGCCTTTTTGCCTTTACATCTCTACTGATGTTCAGTGTTATTCAAAAACGTGAAATATACACAATAGTCTATTTCGGAGAAGGCACTAGACCTGACTTGCATGTCTTTATGGTGCAAGGTGGTGATGTAATGCACCCTGGATAAAAAAAATCTCCCTCACTCACTCACTCTCTCTCTCTCTCTCTGTCAGCTCTATTCATTTTTGCCTTGTCCTGACTACTCTTCCCTTCCATGCTGCTGAGAAGCATCCCTGACTGCATGTAGCTTAACAATGGTAACGGTGTTATGAAAAATAATTACCATGTCTTGTTTTTAACCAGCCACAGTGCTTGGTAGTCAAAGTTTTTCTTTTCATGAATTTCATAAAATGACATTACTTTAGCTGTAAGTAACCACTTACAAGCTTCAGTTGCACACACACACGCACACACACACAGATTTGCAGCACTACCTGGAAGTGGTGCACTTTAGGAGAAAAGCAAACACTCCAAACCTTTCTATGAAAAACTACTGGCCAGCCGCCAAAACGCAGAGAGCCTATCAGTTTTGTGAGCCGGCTCTTTAAGGCAGGGTTTCACTTTTAACCACCTGTTTACTAAAAGCAAACACATCAAGCTAGAATGATGTCTCTTGGGTGAACATTAAAATTTAATAAATAAAAAAAAAAATTTAATAAATAAAAAAAAAATTATGTTGAACACCATACATCAGTACAGTACATTAAGATACTGTAACCAGGTCTGACTGGCAGGTAGGAGTGATGGGTAGTCAGGTCATGCTTTACAGGATTTTGGTCAACCTACCCTTTACTAAATTTTGTTTTTCTCAGATACGTCTGTTAAAGTATATTTTGCTTGTGTGGGCCACCCATAACAGCGTTAGAGCAACATCCTTAACTCACTGTAGCGGACAACCTGTGAGCAGAGTAGTCCTGCTTATAACCAAAGACACTCTAGGGCCATATTTCCTTGCATAATTTGTTTGTTTGTAAATAAATGACAAAACTATGGAGGACATGCAGTGGCACTTAATGATTTTTATGCAAGGAGTGCCCCTGAGGCCTTAGGAGTTGAGACGCAGACAGTTTTGTTCCTCACTCCCTCCTCTCTCCACTGCAGCTACCTAAAGAAAACAAACCTGGCCGAAATAATAATTTTAGAGGAACGTACGAACGCTTACGTGCACTCCAGATCCAGAAAAAGCAATCACTAATGGTTACGACAGTCCTTCAGTTTTTGTTGACCACAGGCTGGCTGTGGTCAGGAGGAATATCCATTCTTTAACAAAACACTGAACAGGTTTCGATTTCATCGAAGAGCTGATATTGTGATATTGTATATCAGTGTCATAATGGGAAAATGGCTTGTGATACAAAGAAACGCAACACAACATGCAGCCATCTATCTTTTTTCACAAGAGGGAAGGACCTTGGACTAGACGTGGAGCAGGAAAAGAGGATGTTGGTAAAGCCTCATTGATCAGCTGCTTCTGTCGCAGGGTATTTCTTATCAAACGCTGGCAAAGTCAGAGAAGCTGCCCACAAGTGCAGTTAGAAATTACAGCCAGGGAAAAAAAAAAAAAACATCTAGGTTCTGATGGGTGGGAAATGTCAACTGACTGTAAAATCCTGTGTTACAGCTTTGTGACGGTGTTAACGGGTTTTCAGTGTGCTGTGTGTTGTCACACCCCTACCACTGATGTCACAGCAGGTATTTCGTCTGTCACAGCCGATGGGAATTACTGGTTGAAACATCAGTGTAACATGCCCGAACGTAGCTCACACTCACGTGTTTTTCCTAATCCAGGTGAGATATCCAGATACAGGTTTTATGTTAATACCAGGTCTAAATGGGGTCGTTTTTATGCAATTCCATGTTTTAGCAGTAAAATGCATGGAACTATACCGCAGGCTGGAGTCTGCCCGAGAATAACTTGAGACAGCTGTCTCATATAAATGGGTATAAAGGGCTGAGCGCACACTCGCTTCAGTACAAACAAGAACTTATGCCTTTAGAAGATTTTGAAAAACGCTACAGTCGCATCAAAATTCTGAACACACACGCACACACACACACTTCCCTGGTAGAACAAATAGTTTACGCTGATACACAAAATCAGAGTGGAGGCACTGGAACTGCCAAAATAACAGACATTTTAAAGAGAAGGCTGGTAGTTTTCTGATGTCGGCTGCCTGTAAAAGGTCACCATGTAAAGTGATATACAAGCTGACTATGTATGTGCTAGTGTTCATTTGTTTACTTGCCTCGGTGCTTGTCAATTGCAAAGTGTGTTCAAAGGACGGGAGGCAAAGAAGCATGAGAAGAAAGCCTTCATGAAAGAGCCACATTTAATTAAGGTCTCGGCTGGTCTCTGTTCTCAGTGTGAACAGGCAGCCAATCAAAAAGCTGTTTTCCAATGATGAAATTGATCACAAGTCCAGAGAAACTTCTTGTAAAGTTTGAACTTGACGTGAAAGAACGGGCCATTTATAGACTGATGTTACATCCACATTGAGATTCTCATCACAAGCGCCAGATGAAAGTGACAATGATAGCACAGTTGACAAAAATGTTCCTGCGCTTCAGGAGGTGTGGATTTATTTAAGCTATTAACATTGCCATTCACAAAAGAAACCGCAAAAGTTCACTATAAATACGAAGATCAATAAACAGATCTGTCGTTGTGTACAAACTTTTCCAGGTAAAAGCCAAAAACTGTTACACTTTGCTGAAAAAACTCGCTAATTAGCTCTACCAATTTGTTTACTGTAAAAATTAATGATACAACATGATGTGCATATTTTTTTAACACTCTAAGCACTTGTGGTGTGAATCCCTGTCTGCCACAGTGTGTTTTTTTTTTTTTAGATAATACCACTGGGCACAATGGTTGCATCGGAAGTCAGAAATTGTATATATAATGATTTGAATTACTAAGCAGAACAAAATGCTCAGTACGGCTCATCATGTGTTTCTTTTCAACAGTTTGATGCTCAGGGTTAATTGGCCTAATTTGATGGAGTGCAAGAACTACGTCAGCAATCATGCAAAAAGAATAACCTACAAGAACAGTTGTTTTTACTTTACAGTGTTGCTATAGTGTTAAAAAAACAGTCCATTACAATTTGCCAGAGCACAAGGTGATGTCTCTCATTACCCTGCCCAAACTGCCTTGTCTCTACCACATTAGACGGTTACTGGCTGTCATACAGGATTTAACTGCAAGGTGGAGCTGTTGAGTAACAGTCATAAAACAAACACCTGAGTCATAGCTAGCATAGCAAGCGAGCTTACCATGCTAGCGAGACGAGAGGCGCGTGAAACGGACGAAGAAAAAACATTAACCAGCAACCAACCAATCCATCCAGCTCCATCTGGGCTATAAGCGAGCGTGTGGATGCATTTTGGTTTTCATAGCAGGAGTTCTAAACACATCGACAGGACGTACGTTGTCTGCAAACTTTGCCGCACTAAGCTTAAGTACTGTGGCAATACTAGGAACATGAGGACTCAAGGTTCGAACCCCGGTCTAAGCTCTTCTGTGCGGAGTTTGCATGTTCTCCCTGTGCCTGAGCGGGTTTTCTGCGGGTACTCCGGTTTCCTCCCACAATCCCAAAAACATGCACATTAGGTCAATTAGCTACTCTACATTGCCCCTAGGTGAGTGTGTGTGCGTGTGTGGTTATCTGTCTTTGCGTGTTGGCCCTGCGATTGACTGGTGACCAGTCCCAGGGTGTACCCCGCCTCTTGGTCGTAGTCAGCTGGGATAGGATCCAGCTTCCCCACAACCCTGACGGATCAAGCGGTACAGAAAACGAATGGATGAACGAGGGCTCACATGTCGCGCTTCCAACCAGAGGTGGCTGCGTGGGCTAAAGTCAACCGCCTAAAGCCTGTCATTCCAAGTTACAACTCTACTACACAATACTGAAAGTGATTTGAGGTGTTTCTCGTTAAAAGAGAAGTTGAGTAATTCGGCAGCTGACCGTTTTTCTTAAATGGTGCAATACATTTATGGTGTATTTTGGGTTACTGTTGTCGCAATAGCGTTTTTATTCTCATGTAAATGTGGAACAGAAATGACAAGAAACCTCCTTGAATCCAAATGGAAACTCAATAATCGGCAATAATCGAAAATCAATTGGTAACCGAATCGAGACCTCAATAATCGTAATCGAAAGTGAAAGCGGTTTCATTCGGCTGTGGTTGTGAACCCATAAGTAGGTGAGAGTGAGAAACAGCTAGTACAGGCACACTGAGAAGCCATAAGATATAATGAAATTCTACTTGGAGGGAGCTGGAACCGTTTCTGTAAAAGTGCCGGGGAATCTACAGTTGGTCAGGTGCCAGTGGAATAAGGAAAGAAGGACTTTATTTTGTTCACGAAGAGGGACGGTTTCTTCTTTTTTTCTATTGTACCATAGCACAACAGGAAAATAAGCATGCTGAACAATAATTAACTGTCCAACAATGTGTTACATCTACCAGATACAAACACCAGGACCCTATTCCAGAAAGCAGGTTTAACAAACTCAGAGCCTGAACCCTGAACTCCCTGCGATGGACAACTGGGAGGAACTCGGTTACAGAACAGCTGATCAGAGTTAGTTCAGTAAACTTGGAGTAGGTTCACTATAATTAGTAAAAAAAAAAAAAACATCATCAATGAAGCTCTGATAGTACGATTCACCATGGCAACCAGTAATTAAAGAAGAAAATCTCCATTTTAATCCAGTGGAGCCAGAAATATTAATGTGTGACGATGCACATTTATAAGCAGTGGGAGCCTGAGGTGGAGTGGTGGAAAAAAAGAGCCAGTAAGTGAACACTATTACATTTTATTCTGCATAGCCCAGTCATTTATTATTTAGCAAACCTGAATTGCCTTAATGGATGATAAAGGTGAATGTGTACTGTATGTTACAATTAGTATTTAAATACATTTATTCAGCTGTAGCCTGATGGGGACAAAGTGCTGCTGGCAACAGAAGATGAAATCAAACAGACAACACATAAGTATATTCATAGACCTATGATTGTACCCTCATAGTCTGACCCTGTAATGGCCTAATGACTTGAGTGATTTGCAGTTGAAAAAGCATCTGGATTAGAAATGACTGGACATTTTAGGGGTCTATTTTACATTAAAAATATTGCTTGACAGCTTAGTTTATATGACATATTAAATATATAGTAAATATAGTCAATGAAATGCTGTTAAAACAAAACTACTTGCAGCCTATATTTGAAAACTCACTTTAAAATCACACTCAGTCCAGTTTTAAAATCTTGCTGTCTTGCTGTCAGCAGTCATCTCTGGCTCTGGAAAAGAAAACTCAAGTTTCCCTTCAACTCAGGATTTACAAACACTTGAGTTTTCACTAAACCCGCTTTCTGGAATATACCTCTGGCCTGTACGGGACCGAGGAGTCATGTAGCGTGCGGTCTCTAAATATCCGTAATTCCTGTAAATGAACCCGACGCCATTCTGGACAATCTGATTAAGGCCAAATAAGCCTTTATTCTAACATTGTTTGGAAAAAGATGGGTGGGGGGTGAACAGAAAAAAGTGAAAGAAAGAAAGACAGATTGCAGAGGCCAGGGTTTAAGTGGCTACAGCGCGGCCTGGAGAAGCCCCAGGAGACGCTTTAAATGAAAAGAGAGGATAAAGTTTAATCCAATACATCAACTCACAGTAGAGGGCAGGAGAGAAAAGGAAACAGCAAAGACAATGGCCTCACGTTGCACAAATCAATAACAATTCAATTCCACAATCCCAACACAAAAACCATAAAGCTTTACACATACCTGAGCAAACACACACACACACACACACAGCCTTGAAATGTCCAAGGCAGTAATTGAATTATCTGGCATTTGGTGCTGAGGCTCTCTGCAGCACAGAGAGGAGAGAATGAAGTACTGCAGGGGAAAACAGAGGCCCAGTCCTCCCAGCTCCATTCAACCAAACTCTGCTGTGATCGTCCACTGCTATTACAATGAATTAGAACAGTTTCACCAAATTCCTAATCATAACATGCAAGTAACTGTTACTGTTTTTACGTTAATCTCTAAATAGTAGTCTCAATCCTGTGAGCGTGGGATTTATTTTTGAAATCGTGGAAAGAAAATAACGCAGCATTTGGGACCCTAAGAAAGCTGAATTTACATATTCTAACATTTGCTGTTGTCACCTCATTCCATATCACCCTAAGCCTGTGTCCAGTTGAGTAATCTCGCCATGCGTGGTGGGATGTTCAGGCTGCAGAAAACACTATGACCTGTCTGCTGGATTCAGCTATTTACTATTAAAATGGCAGATCTTTCCTTCCTCTGTGTGCAGTAAACTTATTTGTGGTGAAGAAACTTCTGAAATGGACTGTCAATGAAGCAGAATAGAGCCCACACACACTCACATCTGTGTGTGGGCTCTACTACCAGTCTACTAGACACTGGGACTGTTCTCTGAGAGCCTATTAGCCTGCATACAGTATATGCATGTCTGAGTAGAGTCTCAGCAGACTGAATGATGGAAAGTGTTGGTCTGTGTCAAACCATGCTTTGCATTTGTCATATTTTGTGCTACTACACACTAATATTTAAGCTACAATTTACATTTACAGTTCTATAGTATTATTGACCTTTCTTTCAAATAATGAGCCACACCTGTTGTGGATATCCTGTGTCTACCTGAGACCAGGTGTGGCTCGTTATCTATCAGAGAGGGATCAAACACAGAGGGCACAAAGCAGTACAGATCACTGGGTGGCAAGCTGGAGCATGTTGCGGGCAGTTGACTGACGCCCAATTACTGGCATCTCATGTTACACATAATTATATGGTATGCCATGTTTATGTCTTGTCACTGATTGTCATCCTGTCTGTGGTAATTACAGAAATGACTCAGGGACTGTTAAAAGGCTCTGAAATCTTCCACTGAAGTCAAAGTACGTCAAGACAGGCAGTTATTTTCTACACTATTAACATAAACCTGGGAAAAAAAAAAAAACAATGTAATGTACAACTACAAGGTAAAATTATGCTAATGATCTTTTTAACTTCTAAGGGGAGACATGGAATTCAGAAGATATAAAATATGGGTTTAATACAACTTCTTTATTAATATGTTCATAAAAATTTTCATGATGTTTGTTCTTGTTTTCCCCTCCTTGTCAGTCAAATGAGTGTTCACACAGTATTGAGAGCGGAGGAGAATGTAAACGCAAACAACCATGTGACAACTGACAGCAAACTTTTTTTTTGGACTTTAAATGCTTTAAGATGAACACATTTTTTCTTTAATTAAATCACAAGTATAGGAATTTTTGCTAATATTATACATCTTTACATTAGTGAAGAAAATACTATGGAGTTGCATTGTGGGAAATGTAGGTTCCAGTGTATTGAAATTAGACCCATACTAAGGACTAAAAACCAAGATAAGTAAGCCCCCACTCCTTCAACTTTGACCATGTTTAATGTCCATGTTATGGAAGTTAGCAACTTTATTTACTGCTATGCTTTATAATGTCATGTCTCCTCTACTGTAATATAAATTGGTTGTGTCGTTTCAGAGGTATTCTGTTTCAGTGTCCTCAAAAGACCAGATATAGGAAGGTATTAGACTTCATTATTCATGTGTCTGACAAATAGGCCAGCATTCTTCCTGCAGGTGACCTCATGCATTCTTGATTCACCCGTTTGGCCCACATAGTACCAGACAAAATAAACCATGCCCCAAAAACACAGACCAAATCATTTCAACAGTGGTCCACTTCCCAGTAAAACCAGTCTCAAACCTGCCTGTATCAGAGTAATATCAGTACAATGAAGAAAAACCCTGTACATTTTCAGGTACTTAGAAAGACATTCTCCCTGGAGGAAAGTGAGATGTCTGTGTCAGTTTAGAACAAAGTCCTGTTTTCAGGCTCTACAAACATAAAACGGTCCAAGTTTGACAAGAGGTATTTTGAACGAGATTCAAAATGTTCAACACTTTGCTTTCTCTGGGATCTGTAAGAGCAGTGATGTTAGACATTTCAAACGCCCATCCTGAATTAAACACAAGTCCCAACTGAACTGTCACCCAGCTCACATCTCACAGCCTCACAATCCACAACCAGGATGCCTCTGAACTTGACAAACCTTTTGAGAACACATCTCCCCTGTAGATGAAACCGCTGTCAAGCAAGTCTTTTCCAATGAGGACAAATAACACAAACTGACAATTTTTTTTTATTTCTTTCTCCAAACACAGAAATAAAACATCAGTAAGGCCAATGTCCTCTAATGAACAAAAAAGGGAACCGTTTACAAAATCATTTTGTCAGGTTTATACAACATAAATTGACAGATTTTGATTTTTTTTTTTTTTTTTCTAAAGTCTCTAACTGTATGTGATAATAGTTTTGGTGCTTTCAGCAGCCAAGGCCCATTACTGGACAATGGCACAATGGTAGTGCTGGTAGGGCAAAGGAGATCAATACCAGTGCTGCTCCAACATTCAACAGAAATATTTTATCATTTAATCCAGTAACCCAAACTTTTTCAAATGCAGTGTAAAATGTCTTGATACAAATATTATACCAGAACCTTGGACAAATAAAGAGACAGGGGAGAAAACAGGATGCAAACCAGAAATTACCTTGCCTTTCCTGAACGATACTTTTTTCAATACCAAAGTTTTTAAAAATCTATTCCAGAAAATCTACATTACACATAACTTTGAAAAACTTTATTTTTCAGTTTCTGCACTTTTTCATTCATACATGCATGGAAAGCATGCTAAGTAAAAAGTGAAAAAAGTACAAAGGAACAAATGGAACCAACACAATGAACCAGTGCAAATAGTTTTCAGTGCAAAATTAACAGTTAGTTAAGTCTGTATATTAGGCTTACTGCAGCATACCGTTATAGCACTGAGCAATTCTCCTTTAGAAAAATCAGCATGTCTGCTTTTTCAGGTGTCAGACAACCTCGCTCCAGGCTAATAGTGTCCCCAGCAGTAGAAAATGTACATTCTGAGGGTGTGGATGTTGCTTGCATACAGAGATAACTTGTTGCCAAGTCAGAAAGCATGCCTATACATATTTTGCCTTGTGCACTGTTAGCATCGCTGCTGCTAAAATGGAGCTTTTCCACATTTTACACGGACTGCGGTCGGAAGGGAATGCGCGCGGTGAGACAGCTTCGCGTGAGCTACGTAGCTCAAACAAACGTAGCTGACAGCTTCGCAACAGCATGAGCTACGTAGCTCAAACGTAGCTGACAGCTTCGCGACAGCGTCGCATGTATTCTTCCAATCGCAATCCGTGTAAAATGTGGAAAAGATCTGGAGCGTGGCTTTGTGGGCGTGGTGTAAACTAGTGCTTTTTACTGGATGACTGGACACAGCCAATCACCAGCACTTTTGAGCTTGACACGTCAAACATGCTGCAAATTTATTGTTTGACTGACGTTGACGAGATTTACCCATTAGGTACTGAAATTTGATATGGAACTAAATGACATTTTTCGATACCCAACAGTATCGAGGCAATTTGGTCGATACCTTAGGAAGTACTGAATTCGATACCCAGCCCTACTAATAAGACTAAGAATCTGACAACAACAACATTTAACGTCAACTTTATGACAACTAGTAGTGCTATCAAGCAATGTTCTGATGAGTACATCCCTGTTTGTTTTTTTTTTCTTGTGCAGTCACACAACAGAGTGAAGAGAAAACAGGTGATCTAGGAAATGAAATGCATTTACATGCACTGTAGTAACCTGGTTACTGCAAAGTAAGTGTCTACACACAGCAGGTCAGCATTCAGAAACTGTGTTTATCTACATAATGTTTAAGAGATTAAGTTGCTGTAGAAAACTGATAGCAAATCAATTATTTACATGTATGTAAACACACTGAAAGATAGTGACTAGTTAAATAATTGCTGTGGGACACTAAGCCATCCGTAGTGTTTCACTAATGGAGTATAACCTATACCAATCACTTGCCAAGTACCTTTGATTAAGGTCCTGATGACATTACATAACGTAATGATATCTTTCATTCAAATGAGGGAAGAGTACACCACCTCATCTTCTAATACTCTGCCCCCTACCAACAACAATCTAATTCACTTAAGGCATGCTATTATCTGCTCTACAAGCAACACCCTTTAGTGAATGTGACTGTGATGTCACTTGAACACATCACACCTCTCTCCTCAAAATCGTGCCCTGAATTAACTCCCTTTATCACCATGAACCACAATCTGCACAAAGAGATTGGCTCTTCCTGTATAACAATACGTTTAGAGAACCTAACCTTTTCATATTCTAATTTTAACGTTTCTTATTAAACTGTGGAGGCCTCCTTCAGTAGCAAGTCATGGGCTTTCAGGTTTTTAATCACACAATCATTTCACTCTCCCTTTGTGAAGATCACAGAAAGTGATGGTAAAAACACGACCTCGACATCATGTTTATTGCTCTTCTAAAAAGTGGAGTGTGCATCATGTGAGACTTTTACACTATTTGAAAAAAAATAAATCTGTTTACATTCTGAAACTGTCTGGGAGGATGTGTGTGGGTTTTCTTATTAAGACCACGGCACCTGAAAATGCAGCATGAGCTTATCAGATGACAGGAAACAGCATTTTTGTTTTTGTTGAAAGTGTTATTGTTGTTCTGAAGACAGCGACTGCTAAAGGTAACGTGTAGCTGTAACCAACAAAGCCCCACAAGGAATAAGTCTTTTAAAGTATAAACAAAAAACACTCACCTCACTAAGGGAATTTGATTTCTACAAAAAATGAAATAAGTGGATACACTACCTAAGCCAAATACCAAACTAATTACTCATACTGAGAGCTTGAATTACACAGTACAGATAATAGCATCCAAACAAAATTTTTGACTGATCTATCCATGCATGTATGAAAACATGCCTATATGTGTCTGTATATATGAATATATGAGTATATGTGTGTGCATATATATATATATATATATATTAGTGCTGCACGATTAATCTAGTCGTAATCGCGATGTCACGCTGTGCGATTACGTAACCGCATAAAAGACTGCGATTTGCAATTTAATGAAAACCAATGTGGAGTAATACACAAGGGACAAGCAGAGTTGGTGGCGAAAAAAAATGCTACTTCTGTTGTATGTTTATATCTCATTCTTGTTCACGTCTTGCTCTGAATGGCTTAAACTGGGACCTGAGTACTAATTTCGTACCATAACATGCAAATGTCCTTGTATGACAATAAAGTTCCTTGATCCTTTGGATTCAGGTATGACAACCCTGAACAGCAAGACGTGCTGTGTAAAACCTGCAAAGCTAAAGTCGCTACGTCCCGAGGTAATACGAACAATCTCGATCAACATTTGAGACAACACAGAGAAAAATTCGCATGCAAATAAAAGCCCAACCAAGTAACGTGAAAGATAAAACTGAAAACCGCCTGAAAGAACCATAACGTACAATCACGGATACATTTTGAAAATATCTTTATTTTCAAACTTTTATTTATTTTTTTATATTACGTTATTTGGAACAAACAGTGTAATCTTCAGGTTTTGTATTTGTTTTGTGTGTCATGTGTATGTTTTGAGTTGAGAAATACACAAACTATCATTATTCTGTGTTGTCCTTGATATTCAAGCAAGTGAACTCATGACACCATTCATTTATAATATCGTAATCGCAATCGCAATATTGTCCACAATAATCACAATCGCAAGTCTTCATCAAATCGTGCAGCACTAATATATATATGGGTGTGGTTATGTTTATGTGCAAATCTGTGTAACTATAGATTGTGTGGGTTGTATGTGCATAAGTATATGTACATATAGAGATCTAAAGTATGCTTATTTACTTTACTCAACACTGTGGTCTCCTCCTCCCCCTTAAAGTTTATCGTCTTTACATGTCAATTTTTGTACATGTAATTTATTTTCTTTTGTATGTTGAAAACAGTGAAGATTTAAGTGAAAAAAACACTTCAATCACACCACATTTATATTTAACAGAGTTTTTCATGGTCATAGTCAGAAGGAAAGCTAATATATTGACACACACGCAAACACACACTCATGAGCTTGCATTTTACCAGCCACATGTTGCCCTGCCCCCACTCCATACCTAACATTATTGTGTGTGTGTGTGTGTGTGTGTGTGTTGATTCCCCCCTTTTCAGTGGGAGCTTTCAGCTTTCAGAGTCATTTCCATAGGTCATGGCCCCACCCACCCTACCCCCATGCAGGCAGCCAGTTCCATTATGGCCAGGCCTTTGTCCATACCAGATGTGCTCTCTGAATGTGTATGTGAGTTGAGCAAGAGGGCCCACTGCCCCAGACCCAGATGAACCTCCCCCACCACAAAAGCACACCAGAAAGGCTGCTATCTACCCTACTGAAATGTTTGACCTTGCAGGTCGAGGCTGGAGCCAAAACTCAGCGATATGGTGTAAACTGAACTGTGGCTCACACTGTAACAGATGCAACACACTTTCCTCAACACAGGGCAAACAAGAGATCAAGGACCAGTTTTGGACAGGAAAACCTAGCTAAGAGATTACAGAGGTAACCTAAAAAAAGCCTGACAGGGAAGTAAAGCAAGATGCCACACTTCCAGTACAATCTGCATTCACTTGAGAGTTTCAGAAAAGCTGGACAGGAGAGCAATACCACTCATCTGTACAGATCAATACGTGTGTGTGTGTGCACTGATTCTCTAAAATAAGTTACCAATGATGAGAATGGTCTGCACTGACAATGGAGAGATTGGCTGTAGCGCACTTGGTCATAGTTGTTTTTTCACATGTTGCACTGGCAGAAGATTTGGGTAAAAGGCTCTATTTGCTTACACCTGCCTCGACCACAACACACCCTTATGACAACAATGTGTGTGTGCCAAGCAAGAAACAATAATGTAGAGGAAGCTTTTTGTTCCTAGAAAACAAGGAGTGAGGTATGGATGGCCAAACATATTGAGAATGGTGAGGGTGGGGGGGGGTGGGGGGGGGGTTGTGGGGGGACATCTGCCTGTGCTGCTGGTATTATAAATATGCAGCAGCTTGATCTAAAGGTTAGACAGCCAGCACCCTGGCAGCTGCTCCAACCCAGACACAGCGCACGCCCACACACCCACACGTCCACACCCACCCACACACACATTCATTTATGACAGATTTCAAGGTAGAGCCCTTGACCAAGAAGTCCGATAAAATAATCACCATTCTCATCTTCCAAATGTCCTCTTCACTGTTTCCTAACAGAGATGACTTCACTAAACAGCATTTCTCATCTAATTAGCCTGCCAGCCAGACAGGCTGCATTACAAGGCTGTCTCTGTTGTTGCAATGAGGTCCTGCTTCAATGCAAGCCTAATCTACTCTAGCAGAAAGTCCACTCCAACTCATCGTCATGGCACCAGAAAGAGATAGACCTGATTTATACCTGTGTGCAGTGCATATGGGTGCAGACTGACTGAAATCTGCAGGCTTTTATACACCTCATTACAGAGAGGTGAGACAGACTTTTCTCCCAGACCTTAATGTCCTCATCTATGTTAACTTTAAGACCTCCCCACTGACCCCCCAATATAGCACTTCAGGTATATAATAGCTAAATTCATGTCTAATACAGTGGGCTGTGTTCTGTTATGCTCAAGCTCTATAACTCATTCAATTTTAACAACAAATTTGTTGTTTTCACACACCCTAACAAGGCGGTTTCTTTACTTAATTTGGGTTTATTATGGTGGTGAATACGGACACAATTTTCATCACAAAAATACTTTCTCAAGCCCTCGCAAATTTCCATTTCACCTGAACTTAAACACACCAGTATGCCTCTCTCCTTTTTCTCGGCATTGTCTAAACTGGACAGTCCAACAGCAGGTCAGTCGCAGATAAATGATTACATCACTTCCATGACAGACATGCATACACGAACAGAGACACAGACACACATACACACAAACACACACAGAAACTGAGTGAAGAAGGGATAGTGGAAGAGGCGGAGTGGAGAGCACCAGAGGAAGTTAATGGAGGCCAGAGAGGGTAGTGTTGTTTGAAGCAGCTGACTCACTGCTCAGACAGAACCGGCTGGCTGTCTGATTGGCTGCTCCAGTGCCAGCCCCCTCCATCCTACGTCCACAACACGCCTTATTACAGGCTGCTCTGCTGCCCTACCAGCTCCACATCCACATGGCCCCATGCGAAAACAGTTTTATAATGCATTTGTTTGATCAGTTGTACTTTCCTATACACTGTCTTAAACATTCAACGGATGCAATGGGACACAGAAACACAAAAGCATGAAATTCAGTATGATGCATGAATGACTACAGCTCAGTTAGTGCGGTTAAATTAAAACTGATGAAAATGTCTGTGCAACAGAACAAAAACAACAACAAAAAAATTGAGACAAATGAAAGAATATTTTATATTATAGTTATATAGTTTTTTGAGCACAACTATATGTAAGTGCATCGAATGATATGACTAAAATAAGGGTTAACACACACACACACAAAAAAAACTTGATTTGCTTGACGTGGGCTATTGAATTTCTCACCAACAGCTGGTTTAATCTTTAGAAATCATTCACAGATTCGGCTGGTAAGGAAACATGTCCGATAAGTTCAAAGAGCTTCAAATGAGATCAAACAGCCACCTGATTAGCGACAGCAGACCACTGGTCCCATGATCAACTGAGTTCTAAAAGGTCCCAACTTGAGCAAATAAGACCACCTATGTACCACATCACCTTACCTATTTGGTTTTCCTTGCAAAAGTTACTGCAGTTGATCCAGATGAATCCCTCCATTTGCTACTCTCAGTCTCACTGTCTTAATGATTTTCTCGCTGCCTCTAACACAGACGTTCCTGTATTAAAAACCTGTCCAAAGACAGAGATCTGATAAGATCTGTTTGCTCCAGGCCACAACATTTTACTGCTCCTATTCACACATACAGTCAGCAAAAAAAAAAGACACCATCCTCAACAAAGACCAAACTTTGTATCACATCTTGTATTGAGGTACTTGAGCACACCACAACACTCCAGCAAGTGGCTAGCTTATGTCTAACATCCAACATAAATTCTATACTTTTGTGCGAAGAACTGGCGAGCAAGAAGTCAGTTTTTCACTGTTGTGCAAAATAAATGAGAACATGTCTGCTGAAAGGTTGCAGAGCTTGGTTTTTCTTTGCTTTAAACAGACACTGTCAGACTGGCAGAAGAAAACCAAACACAAAGGTTAAAAATAAGTTAAAGCACAATAAAGCGATGTGTCATTTGGAAAACTGTCTCCAATATAACTGCCTCTGCCACTGATTTAATACGGGCTAGGTTGTTGGAAGGAATCAGTTAAGCAGGAAATCACAGGATGCATTTCCATGCGCTGTAATGGCCCGGTAATACCCACATTTAAACTGGACTGATCAGCAATGAATTTTAGCCCTGCCCTCTCTATTACTGAGGATATTATTTGAGGCTGGCATTTTGTAAATGTATTAATGAGATATTACACAGTAGCTTCAAGACATTTTTTTAAATCAAAGCATTTCAATAGATGGTGCAGTTGGAATACACATTGTACACACAGTGAGCATTTGTCTGGATTATAAATAAATAATTCTCATCAGCTGTGGAAGTCAACTTAGACTTTTTTTCTTCGGCGTTATTTGAACTTTGGATGCAATTATTATGGATAGAAGGATGCGTCGCTACAAGTAATGACTGTTCCCTTCGAACCCTCTGCACCACTGTCACAGTGAGTCTTACCCCGTCTGAACTCTTTACCACGCACATAAAAACTCCTCGTCAGGAACCCAGTGAAGTGAATGCACACCCAAGAAAACAACTTTCTCTATCAGACAATTAAAGTAAAAGTGTTTCTTTTTAATCTGACATCTAAGAAATCAGGTGATTGCAGAAAGCAGACAATAACCAAAATACTATAGAGTATATAAACACACTAATGAGCCAAGTCACCTGGTACAACCGTGTCAAAAGATGCCGCAAAACTTGGAACATCATAGCCTTAACAGATACTGACTTTCTTTCTGCCTTCAGAGAGCTTTTAGGAAGCACTTTTCAACAAAAACAGCCACTTAACAGAAATTTTGACAGAAGGGTATTACATATAACTACATAATGGCAGCAAAAAGTCACTACATTTCTTTGCGAGAAGCAAACGAGACTGACTGGGCACTGTGGTGTGCTGTGGCTTGAAAGAGGTTGTTCAGGCAGAGGCTTCATGTTAAGAGACACAGGCCCTTTTTCTGACATAAAGCCAAATTTGAAAAACGCTCCACAAACTTTTTTTTCCCCCTGCCTCACCTCTCTAATTCAATGCATCTCACTCTGACACAAATAAAACTATATATCACTTTGCTGAGAAGGGGAGGAGGGTATCTTGGCTTGTGCTTTCAGAGGAATAATGGTGCATTCAGTGCATATGGGAAAGACCATGTATACCTTTCTTTGTGGGAAGGATTGGCCACCACATGCATACAAATACTGCCAGAAAATACCGTTCACCTCAATTTTTTTTTCAAACTAGTAGTCTTGAAGTACCTGTAACATTTGTAAATTAAAAATAGAGCAAAAGCTAATTAAAAGAAAGCAGTTTATAAAGATTAACTGCTTGAATCTGCATTGTAATTCTTATTCCCATCTGACATGAACAAGCCTAACTCCCTCCACTCACAAACACAGAATCAGCAGTAGAGCTTGTGATTCCCTGGCCTCCGCATGAAGGAGAGCAGAGTGGGGGGCCATTCATTAACGCATTGGTGCCTTTGAATCCAATGGCCACTGGCATGGCTACAACCTCTCAAATTAGTTGTGGTTCCTTGGGCCGGGACAACGGGCGTCCAGGGTCACCCGCATGCCTGGCATTCCTCCACTTGCTAGTACTGACAGCAGCAGCACACAGCACCCAGAAAAACAACGCTCCACAAGCATTTCATAGAAACACTCAGATAGACCCAAAAAATGGCCCCCAGCAGCTGGAGAGGGAGGGTAAACACATCGTGCAGATGAAAGCTAGAGCAAAAATATCGACAGTCTGTAGTCTCTGTGGAATTTTTTACAGTATCAGCATTCAGATAAAAACACCACAACATATCTGTTCAGCCTTACAGAAAAGAGGAAGCAGAGCACCCACTGTGGCCACTGTGAAAAATCCCATGAGTACTGCCTTACTGGAAAATGTTCTTCCCCGGTTTGTTGCTGTTTTTCCTAGAGAAGTGACAATTCTGGTTTCAGCTACACTTGGCCTATTGACCACTTTTAATGTAAAATATGCATTAATCTCTCAATTCGACAACACCATCTTTAAAAGTGACAATGGGTTCTTTTCAAACTGCCTTTAGGTTATTGCAGATGCCTCTTGTTAAATTAAAACTGGTATTAAACTCTGAAAATATCAAATGTATGAATTTTATGTTTTTCTGTTCAACACCCACTGACTGCATGGTCTTAACATTAGATGCCAGTCGTCTAGAGAAGGTTGCCTCTTTTGAATACCTTGGCATCTGGCTTGATGACAAGTTGACCTCTGCTGCCCACACTGACAGCCTTCTAAAAACACTCAAACCAAATTTAGGTTTTTATTTATGTTACATTATATTTATTTGATGTAGTCTTTGATGTTTCTTTTCTGTTTGTAGCTGGTGCCAGTGTCTGCACACATATGTTAATTTTAATTGCAAATGTTTTACTGGGCAAACTACTGCAGTACGTATCTAGTTTGCTGATATGTTGCTCCAGTAGCTGTAGCTCTCGACCAAAGAAAATTCTCCCCAAGGTCCCAAACATGCAAACAGAACTGGGGAAATCTGCCTGTTCCTTTCATGCACTGCAAGTTTCAAGTGGCCTACTTGTTACCCTCTTGTGACATGTTTAAAAATATTTTAAAATCACTTTATACAGAACAATTTCATTGCTTTTAACATGCTGATATTTTACCATGATTCTTTTTTGGGGCATCTGAAAATGTGAGATTGTATCTCAATGGGACGTTCGTGATTAAATAAAGGATCATTAAAACAACAAAAAAAAAATCAATTCGAAAAAGACTTTCCAATTTCGGTGTGCAGCAACAACCCTGGAGAATTCAATTAATTTCACTGCTTCATTTTCAAATGTCAGAGTTTTAATGAGTGTTCATGATGCCCACTACACACTTTAAACTTGTTCTAACCTTGCTTTGAGTGGTAGTGGAAAATGCTTTGGAGTGCTTGCGTGCAGACTAAATAAATTCTTGATTTTCGAAAAGCAACACACAAACATGCACATAAGTATCCCAGTTTTGAAGCTTATTTGTCTGTTTACATGATCATAACAGCCTCAAACTGGGAGGAGACTGGTTTTGCACTGCATGAACTCTGCTGTGTTCACCAGTCTGCTGGATTTAGATAATTCATCTGGTTGACAGAAAACCAAAAATGACAATACAATTTAAGTTCTTATCAACTTTAGGCTTGGTCTTTCTTTCAGCCTGTTGATCAGTCATCATTTACCATTATATTTTTGGTTTTACTAACCAGGTAACTTTAATTGACGGCAGAGAAACATCAGCAAGGTGTTTTATTTTTGTTTCAAGAGGAGTAGGGCTGCAACATATTATAATCTTCATCACTTATCAATCTGTCAGATATTTTCACAATGAATCAGTCTAAAAATGTCACAGACTGATCATTGGAAATGCTGATCCCAGTTTTCCAGACTCCGAGATGAAGTTTTCAAATGTCTTGTTTTGTCTGACCAACAGCCCCAAGCCCAAAGATATTCAGTTTATTACCACATAAGACAAAGAAAAGCTGCATATCAGTACACTATATGAAAGTGGGACACACGTTAGGATACATGTTTCTAAATCTCAAGATATTTCATTACCAGTAGCAACCTTCGAGCAAGAACAGCTGAGATAACATCCTAAACTGATCCCCCACATCCTTTGTTGTCAGCGACAGTCAGGATTGGAGTCTCCCTCGACAGTCGCTTGCATTTGACTCAGAGTGCTGACACAACACTCATCGTTCCTACCAGCCACTCGAGCTAAATGTGGCCCATTTACTTACTATGCATAAAGGGGGCAGGGGAAGAAGCCCAAGACCGAGAGCAGACAAATGAAAGTGAAAGGTGGGAAGGCTGAGGGAAGGAGAGGTATAAACAAGTGACAGAGCACGAGGACAGAGCCTATTAAGCAGGAGGATGTCCGAGGCTAGTAGCATGAGGAGAGTAATAGTGACAGCACCTAATTTAGCCCACTGCCAGGGCTCGAATGTGTGCGGATGCTTTCGTGTGTGTGTGTGTGTGTGTGTGTACTACACTGCTGTATGTGAAGCAAATGTGTGCGAGCTGCAGGGGTGTGGTGCTGAACACTCAACAGCAACGTAACATAAAAAAGATTTCGTTGAAGGTGCTTTCTGGTTAAATGATATCCATACCTTTGTGATTATATAGATGGAATCTTGTACAGCCTGGATATCCGTGCGTTTCGCATCACAGCTGAAATGCACGCTGGTGCACGGATTCTTTTATTTCCTAATCTGTGGGTCATCTTATCGGCATCTAGACCATTGGATTCTTTTCTGATGTAAATGATGCAGCTCTGACCGTGGACCAAGGCCATGACAATCCTATTGCTGGACAAAGAAAGCGGAATTCCCTCCCCTCTCGTCTGTCCCTGAGCCAACATATCAATTTGATAAACAGCCTGCATCTGAGGCAGCAATGGGGTATATGAGGACACAGCCGTGCTTTTGGCATGGGGATGTTCTGATGAGAGCTTTACGGATGCTGCTTAAAAAGCATGCTCCTCCACTCATGATGAGGCTCGCTTTCTCTCTCCCCCTCTCTCTCTCTCCACACAAAGGAATGTCACACAAAGGAAACGCGTTAGTCTGTGAGTCAATAGGAAGAAAAAACACACTATCAGCTATTTGTGCAAAATGAGAAAAGCCTTCTCCTTTTTCCAATCACACGCTGGCTACTGAAACAAAGGAAATGACCACAGATCTGTTGCAAAATGAAAACGAAAATCTCAACATAACGCCAGCAAGCATGGGTGCTAGAAGCGGCGGTGGCTGGTGTGTCAGTGCCATTCTCTAATGAGGAGCTGTAAATGCCTAACCCAATTCATAAATCATGACTCAGATTCTTCCAAGTGTCTTGAGGGGACTTCCGTGTTTTCGGCATAAAAGAAAGATGTCAAGTAGGTTTTCCTTAAATTTCAACTGCAGTCCTTTTCGACTGCACCTAAATCTAGTCAATGTAGTAAAAGCATCCACTGCAAAGACATAAGTAGACTTCTAAGACTGGTAGTACAAGGCATAATTACACTGCCATATTCTGGATGGAGTTTGGCATAACCGAGTTTGCTGTGTGCTCTTAAACGGAGGGGATGCAGTACTAAAGAAACTGTTTCTCGTGTCTTAATAATAAGCTGTTTAAACGTGGTGTCTACGGGGCAAACACCCTCTATAATGCATGTCTGAACTGCTAACACTATGTCATCACCTATCACAAGAAAAAAAACCTGTAACTTCCCCAGACACTCCGGGCACAGCCGAATACGACCTCGGAAAAAATGTCCCTGGGCAGCAGCTAAAAGCTAGAAGGCTAACGCGGTGGTGCAGAGTCGATATGAATCTGTCAGACAGATATTAAACAGAAAGGTAAACTAACAGGCAACGCTCGTAACTCGCAATTAGACAAGAGGGTTGACCGGATAGGAAATGAAAACAAAACAAAATGCTACGAGACTCGACAAAGACAAAACAGCTCGAGAAAAAAAAAGTCAGGGATTGGGTTTCCTACTTTAACGCTACTCAAAAAGAGTGCACATATCTAGCTAAAACACTGACGAGCACGGACGTCGTTGTAGTAGCATCTCGGACTGGAACACAGTATCTGAGGCATAAACACGGAGTCAAACAATCATGCACCGAGAGGTAACGGTAACCTGCAACAAGACAGGGACACTCAGCCCCGAGGCAACATAAACTTATGCCGTTCAAACCATGTACTCCAAAAAAAAAAACTGCGATGAGAACATGCTCCAACCACCAGGTAAATGAACAACCAGTGCTTGACAAAAAAGCAAACATCCACACTCAGGGATGCTGCCAACTTTGTGTTTGCGAAACTGAGGACTGTTCAAGCCGGACGGACTCCAGAGCTCTTTGTTGGCAAAGAAGAATCCAAAAGCTGGGGCCAAAACCTGGCCGAAGAGAGGCCAGCTTTCATCCTGAGCGGTAGCCACGGGCCCTTTTAAGCCCAATGTGACTTTTAGCTCCCAGCCTCTTTTTTTCCCAGACAATAAACATTCCTCAGACAGGCAACAGCAGGCTGGCCGCCGACCCTGCGCCATCTTAGTTAGACACACTCTGCTTCTTCAGGCTTCTTGAACAAAGAGCTTTTCTACCGGAACTGACCGGACACAAAAGAGCAACTTCCGAGAAACACGCGATAAACACAAAACACTATTCCATGTTGTCCATCTGAGGACACTTACCGGTATTTTCTTGTATCCTTGTCCCGAACAGGAGGACGAGCAGAAAGCATGGTATTGCATCCATCGTGGCTGCGGACCAGACTGGCAGCCGACTGCTAACTTCTCCCTGCGCTGAGAAAGGTATGCGCTGATTGGCTAAGAGAGCCGCAAGTCCCACCTTTCCAGCGTTTGGTGGGGGGAAGAGCGATGCTGATTGGCGAAGAGACCTGCCACACCCCGCCCCACTGGAGCAACTCTCCCAGTGCTGTAAACAAACACTGTTGCCATTCACTATAATGACAAAGTACAAATGTATAGGTTATAATCGGATTATTTATATAACAATAAGAGATATTTTGATGAATAACAAGTTCTAGTATAATCTTTTAACAATGATTATTTTAACAATGACCAGATTTTATGTAGTAATCCTAATAACTCATAAAACTGCCTATTATTACGAATCACTTTCATACTTTCACATACTGTTTCTGTCAGAGATTTGCTGTATTTCAGCCTGAAAAGGCAGGAAAACTCCGCTGTTGTCAAATGCTAAACCGATGAAATGTGCATTGTCTATACATCTCTCTCATTGCCTGGCTTTAAATTGAAACCTGACAGAAAAGCACGTCTTTCGTGAAGGGGGAAATGCTCTTTTTTTCTTTTTTTTCTTTTTTGCTTGGGGAAGGCAGAGAGGAAGGTGACACGTGATTTTTTCAGACAGAAAGGTGGTGTCACCGTGGCTCTGACTGAGGGAACATATCACGATCACAGCTGCTTACACACAAACACACCCATTGCACATTGTTCTAAAACCTATAGCCCTTCCTTTGTCTCTTCCACGTTTACTCCACCTCTTGAGTAGACACACATACACATGTGCACTTGACCTGGGCTCCATTCCCCCCTCCTCCTGGTGCACACACACACACACACACACCCTCCCTGATCCCTGGAGAGTGTGACAGAGATTGATGATGGCCTATTATTTGATGTCCAACTGAGCCCTGCACAGCCCTGCATGCATGCACACACACACGCACGCACGTACACACACACACACACACTTAGTCACACACGGGCTGGCACACCCTCATGCATATTTATAGTAGTTATCCCTTCAAGATGGAGAATAGGAATTATACTGCCACTCAGATTAATAGAGCAACATATAGACAGAAGAATAGTGTGATGCATAAAAACTATGTAAGATCGTGTTTAAAGTTATGAATGCTATATTCACTTAAACAGGTGTTGTTAAATTGGAGTGACACCTCTGATACTCCATCGCATACATACACACACACACACACACACACATACACACAAAGGCACCACCTGCTCTTAGCCGTAGTCAAAAGCTGTTTATTTTTTTGTGTTTGTACCTGTCTCTTTTGCATTTACAATTTTGGCATTTAGCTGAAGCATTCACGCAGAGTGACTTACAATGTGTAGAGCAGTAGAAAAAGACCAGATTTTTAATTACAAAATTACATGCAACCAGTTGTACGTAGCGTCAAGGTAAGTGACAATATTGCTATGAGCACAGAATAATGTTGCAAAAGAATTAGTGCAAGAAAGGTCAGTGGTAGAAAATGATTTTTTCTTTCTTTTCAGAACAAAATCACTGATTGGAGGTTCAGTGGGGAGGTAGATATGCCTTCAGTAAATATATTTTCCCCCCCTCTGTGATTTTGTCTCACTGGGAAGGTCAAAGGTCTCTCTGCAATTTGGAAGGACAGGAGAGAGCACTAAGGGCTAAAGGTCTGTTTCATTAGTCATTACCTCTGCCTCAATATTACAAGATATGTCTATGTACAAGATTTTTTTTGACATTTTCATCAGTTTCTTAGGAAATAATTTGCTGATCTTGGTGTAAAGGATATTTATGGAGTTGAGATCTATAAGTTTGTACAAGTTGGTGCAGATCCTGATAATCTGGATCTGGTGGAAGAAAATGCTGAGTCTGCATTACATATGGAGTCGTATTTACAATGTTTTATGACAAAAAAAAATGTTATCAGACTACTCCCCTTTTTCCTTTTATTTTTCCAATTATAAAAGCTGGACAGACGTGTAGGATTGTCTGGCCTTGGTGGAGGTATGCACTCTACAGAGTACAATTCTAGTTCTCTTCTATGTCCTCACTCACTCCTCTTTGGCAGTCCCACTCAGGAAAGTCTCTGCTGGCTTCTTAAGTACTGTTCCATTACTTTGATAACTCAGCTTGACTTCCTGAGACCCGACCTTCAGCTGGCCAAGTGTGTGAGTCAGTCCCATATAGCTGTCAGTTAACAGTGAATCTCAACCTGAATACACCACTCATTCGTGATTTCCTGTGCAAACACATCTGCCATATTTATATGTTGATTTTATTAATTACTCAAAGTTTATAGACAAGTGTATTCCATTTGAAGTCCAAACCTGGTCCTTGGTCTGCAGCAGGCCTATTGTGCAACATGTGGTACTGTGTGTCACTTAGACTGAAGTGAAGTGAAATGAGTAATGACCCTGGTCTTATGGTAAGTAGATGTGCAGAGATTAGACATGATATAGAGCAAAGGGCAGCCACCACAGCTGAATACTGAAACCAATGTTGGGGTGTTTACATCCGCATTTCCCCTAAATGACACTAGATGCTAGCCCCAAGAAAACAGCGTTTATACTGAACAAATGAAAGAGACTCTAAACATTACTGTATAATATAATTTCACTATGAACTATATACATTTATATGGATAGTCTAAATATAAGACAGTTACAGCATTTGGTGGAAATTTTCATGAAATGTCTTTCAGTGCCACCCTGAAGGGAAAATGTCCTGTATACAACACATAATGTAATAAAATATGTAGACTATCATGGCCTTTGCAGAACACATTCATGCTGTTCAGAGGATAAATCCTTTTGGATTTTAATGACCTTTCACGGCTTTTCGTCTAGCGCATGTTACATTTTTAGTGCTAGCACTAATAACACTCTAAAGTGTGTGGAGCCCCGATGGGGAAGCAAAAATAATTATCCTGCAAGTTTCTGGAGCACACCAGATAGTACACTGTGCACACTAGATTCTTTCAGGAGAGATTTTTTTTTTTTTGGTGAGGACCAGATAGTAAAAAAGCTTTTGTTTGTGGGCACAGACTTGATCTGAATGGACAGAGGGACATGATAATTGCCAGATTTGTGTGTTTTCTGCAAATTGTTGGTTATTATGATAAAGAGTGAAAGACTGGTACATGGGAGATACTCAACTGTGATCTGGCAACCCTCGACTTAAAACCGCATTACGCATTGTTGACCAGCTGCAGCTCGGCAGGAGTAGTGGTTAGTTGTTGGTGATGAGCACTGGTGAATCTGAATGAGTATTTATAGTTTAAAGGTTTCAAACATCACAGAATTGAAAACGTCCTCAATGGACAAAATTAACAACAGTTAATATTATGTTTAAATTTCAGTGGTTGTTTGCTAATTTGTGAGGTGAAAATGCCTCCCAAAGCAAATTAAGACATTAAGTTTTAACTTTTTAAAGAAGAGCTGAAGTCTAAGTAACAGTCGAGCTTAGCTATTATGAATGTTCTGTAATCAGTCTGAACATGCATCTTCTATGAAATTAGCTGGAGAAACATTAATTATTTAATACCTCACTCTCCCTTTCCATGAGTGGATCAAGAGTCCCTTCTGCATGTGGGGCATTAAGACACGAGCATTATTTATGAAGTAAGGTTGCCACAGCTTGTCCAGATGATTTGTTTGTTAATGTCAGGCATCATTTTATTCTGAAAATCCTGCCAGCAGCAGCCTGAACGACACAGAAACACAGATAAGTGAGCTGCAGGCTCTCAGGTGAGCTCTGATGTGAAATTTATTTATTAATTTATTTGAGCATCACTGTGGCTCTGTCATGAAATGCTGGACTTCTGTCGCCCAAATCAACAAAATGAAAGGACAGAGCTACAGAACTCATCTCGGCTGAGATTTGAAAATTGATTTGAAAATAGCTCACAGCAGATAGTTGGTTCAAACAGAGAAGCAGACTACAAACAGGGTTTTGTGTGTTTGTTTTCTTGCAAATCTATCACAAGATTTCTGTTAATTTAAAAAATGTAACCCATTTAAAAAAAAAATCAGTTTAAAATAAGAGAAAACTCATGATAAAAGTCCAGTTTGAAACAGTTGGATTGACACGAAATTTTGCAGACATTCATGTTGCCCAGAAAACGATTTGGTGATGCCCTTTTCCTCTGGGGGCCACCAGCATGTCAAGATTTGGTACAAAGTTTGGACATAGTCATTCAGAGTCCCCAGAGGAGCCCTAATGACTTTGATCTTGGGATCTGTGTTAACAGCTATTGGATGGATTGGGAATAAACATGGACTGATGTCCTCCTCAGGATGAATTGTAATAACACAAACAATCCTCTGACTTTTCATCATCAGGTCAAATTTTTAATTTGTCCAACACGTATGTGTTAACTAATTAGCAATAGGTGCTAAAAAAAATCACCACACTAGCATTGTGGCTGCAAGCATATTAGCATGTTGACATCCTCTTTTGTTGCCTACATTATGCACACTTCTTTCCTACATTGTCACTTTCTTTCAGAGTCATGCTGTATTCAGCTGACCTCAGTCTGACTGGAAAAACGTACTCCTCAAGTGGTCCACTTGATGAGATGTCACTGCTCATTCAGTCCAAGCGCCTCTTCTTTCCCTTGTGTATTTTAAGCTCCTGAGATCTGTTCCTGCATATGACCGGGCCCGGAGCTGGCACCATTCATTGCGCATATTTTATTCACTACATTCTCAGGCTGGAAACAGAGATAGACAAATCCAATGAAAAATGAATACGCATAATACATACAAACACTGGCATGACTGAAGAGAGCTGCAGAAATTTGATATCAATTCATAAATGCATGTAATCCATCATACCTTTAACCGGTGTAGGAGCTTTGGCAGACAAACCACCCTTGCAAGCTCTGTTTACTTCATTTCAAAATAATCTGAAGTTGGCTTGATAATGTTTTTCATTCCAAAACTTTCATAGTACTTAGAAAAATGACTTCATTTGTATATAATGTAGTTTAATTTGATGCTTCTTTTTGTTTTTCAGCTCATGCTTGCCGCAAGATGACATGAAATCAAAAAGTAAAAAATGTTTTGTAATGAATAATTTATATTCATTGGAATCAAAATAAACTCTGTATCACATATTACTGGAATATATTGAATGTTGTTTGATTTTGATACAGCTGGATTGCAATTCTGCGGACGGAGCAGGCTTTCAGATGGAATTATCAAATGCAAATTCTTCTTTATCATATAAAAAAAGAAATGCTTGAGCAGGAAAAATACCTCTGTGGAATACAGATCTCAGTCTCAGTAGGTCATATTATAAATGGCTTTAGGTTGTTCAAGCCCCAGTGCATGTGATAAATAGTAATGAAAACGCATTTAAGCAATAAATTATGATGTCACAGCCAGATAAATAGTGCCAAACAGTTAAAAATATTCAGAGAAACCTCATAAACATTTTGTCCCCGGTATGATCCAAGAATAATTAAGTCCTGTGAACTGCAGTTTGTATTGTCTGACCATTATTCAGAACATTAAATGCGTTGTTTCCAACATGTACAAGTCTTTATAGTTGTGCTCAAGAAAAGGGAATGGGCTGTGTCCTGTCCAGGGATCACTCTTGGACTCCACCCTGATATCTGGTGGTGTGGATGGCGCTGTGCCAGTCATACCACTCCTCTGCTTTTATTTTAGACTCAGACCCGTCCCTACAAAAGACTCTGGCACCACCTCTTTCCAAACACTGTCAGAAACAAATGACATATCCTCCTCAGGATATGTCACACAGTGTTCCTGTTCTGAGACAGAAACTCAGCAGCTGTTTAACACTGGTATGCACAGATATTAAAATTCAGTCCACCCTTTCCCTTTTTAAAATTTTTTTTTTTTTTTAAATGAAATAATCTAGTTTTCCTTTTTGAATTGTTAATGATAGTCTAAACACCTGGAGCGATCCTCCTTTTACTCTTTCATTGTTTTTTCAGTTCTCATTGTATTATACATATGACACACACACACACACACACACACACACTCAACCTGTGTTTAAATTAATTCAAAAATTCACAGATCACAAATCTGTCTCAAAGGGCTTTGAAACCTGTAGAGCACAGAACATTCTCTATACTTAGACTCTCAGTTTGTATGAGGAAAAACTCCCCGAGAAATCTTTTGAAGAAACCTGGTGAAGAGCAACGCAGCGGGGGATGGAGGGGAAGCTGTAGTTCAATGTCAGATTTCAATTGTTAATATCATCACCACAGCGCTTGGTAGATGTATAATATGTGATCATGCTTTAATTATATTCCCCAATGTACGTGAGTTTTCATTCTTTCAGTTACTTTGTGATATAGAGCAATTTACAGTGTAATTGCATTGTATGAATCAGGTACCATTAAAATACTTAAATACTGAAATGAAGAGAGAGAGTGAAGGAGAAATAAATTGTATTTTTGCAACTACTGGATATCAGTGGGGTACAGTAAAGGGAAACAACAACCTGTTAACAATCTTTTCTCTTACTGTTTCATCAGAGAAAAAAAGGGGGAGAAGAGAACATATCATATTACAGCCCTCATATCTTATCATCATTATGCTATGTAAAGTACACGTTGTAGTTTATCTAATTAACAAACTTTATGCCAGTGTTTAGGAGCTGGGGGCTCAGTTTACAAGTTTGCCTCAGCTACACCCACACTGCAGAGTCTTATTTATGGCATAATCATGTTTCCTACTTCATTGTGTTATGTGAAATAGGAGAAGTCAAGAAATTAGTCTATGCTTTTTAAAATTAGTTCCTGACAACAAGTGTGTTTGTCCAGCACTACAGGTACTTTGGAGTAGCAATCAAACACAGCTCTCTCAAGTGCACAGCTATGGGTGGTTTTTATTGAGAGCTAAGGAGAAAAAAAAGCATTACATTATTAAGTCATGTAATACCAAATAACTATAGCTGGATGAACCCTAGCTGATCTATAATATCTAATGAGGAACCCAGTAATTTATATTTTAACTACACTGTAAGAATAAGGAACATGGGCTGTAATATAATTTGTGGATGTTCTCCCACTTTTATTCTATTTAATTACACATTAAGAATAAGGCTGTTCCTGATCTCTGTTTTGTTTCCCGGGGAGCTACTCTACCCCGTAGGCACCCGGTATTTTCAAAAAACTTTTAAAGTATGATTTATTTCTCCTTTCTTTAAAATATTTACAAGGGTCAGATTTATTCCATCAAGCTTCATTCCAGCTGCTTGGAAAATGTGTCATGTCATAAATCTATGTTTGGACATATCATATCTGTCAGAAGGAGAAAATTACACCAGCAATGACAGAAGCTACACCAACAACATGACAGTAAGCAGAAGACATCCATGCAAACATATCTAGGCTAGATTTAAAAAAAAAAAAAAAAAAACATACTCAAGGATCTCTCATGCTCAAGGTACTTTCCATTATCTGCATTATTGATTTGGATTACAGGTCTAATATTGCAAAATGTTCTCTATTCAGAATTTAATAACAAAGACTCAATGCCACTGCTGTATGAAAACAAAAAAAAAAACCCAAACATGTTTTCTAACACAAATTCTCTAATGATTGCGATCACCTCCACACCGTTCCCCTGTTACCACCTTCAACCTTAAGATACCAACACTTTTTCTCATTATAAAGAACGTAAAAAGCGAATGTTTTAAAACCAGACGATGAACCTCACAGCTTTTGCTCCAGTGCTGCTCTTAGAGTGATTATCATTTTACTGGAAGCTGCTTGCAGGTGATTTATTTGTAGTCTTGTTTCTGTAACGGCATCTCTGATTTGATACAGTAGCTGCTTGCAGTATTTAATCCAAACTAACAGTGTTGTGTGATATGCTACCAGGCAGCAAAAAGGTCCCGAACCAAAGTAGCCTTCAGGCGGAGCATTTAACACCTTTTTATGGCACAGCATTAATTCTCTGGCAAGGCCCTTGCCTAACAGATCATGTTCCTTGTATGCTGCTTTTGCAGTTACTTGCTTTGAAGAGCAATTGATATATGGCATCATCTTCCATACTTCTTCTCTTGGCTATTAACCTCGCTGGGAGGTAAGAGCTTTTAAAAACCTTTGAAGCCTGGGGGCTGATGAAAACTCTGTGCTAAATGACACACTGAGGAATCTCTGTGCTGATCCTTAAGATGAATATTAAGAGTCTGTGGATGGAAAGCATGATAAAAATCACCTTGCTACCCTCCAGATGTTATTTTCCTCTGAAGTTGAAAGTGGCATATTATGCCGGAAACCTCTTATAGCAAATGATACTGCAGTGGGGGTAATCAGTCTGCCTACAGTGGAGTTATATACATCCATTTTCATTATGCACAACCCTCAGACTCTGCACTGTAAACAGTCTTTAACAGTGAGTAGGGCACAGGGGAATATGCTAAAGAGAGCTGATTTGATACCAGTACACCTGTTTAGAAAATTACATGGTAGGGCATGAAAATTTATATTCACTCTGGTGCTTATTACACTTTCATGTTTTGTGAATGCCTAAGTGATTTGGCATATTTGAGTCTAGAAAATGGGCGTCACGGTGGTTCAGTGGTTAGCACTGTCACTTCACAGCAAGAGGGTTCCAGGTTCGAACCCCCCAGTCTGGTTTGCATGTTCTCCCTGTGCTTGCGTGGGTTTTCTCTGGGTACTCCAGCTTCCTCCCACAATCCCAAAAAACATGAGCATTAGGTTAATTGACTACTCTAAATTGCCCGTAGGTCGGAGTGTCTGTCTGTCTGTCTTTGTGTGTCAGCCCTGCGACTGACTCTCGCCCATAGTCAGCTGGGATAGGCTCCAGCTCCCCTGGGATAGGCTCAGCGACCCTGACCGATTAAGCGATATAGACAATGGATGGATGGAGTCTAGAAAACATATCTAAGCGTCATCTTTTACACTATTGAAGCAACGGAACATTTTGAACTTTAGCTTGTCTGTTACTATTGAAGCACATTGTTAAAGATACAATCAGAGGCTCCCAACCTGTTTGACTTGTGGCCCCTTACACTAAATCAGTGAGTTGTTAGGGCCCTTTGCCACATTTCAGATGTCTATCAGCAGTTTTCTTCATTCCTCCCCCATAATCATCTCATATGCTGTCATCCAACCAAATTCTCCTTAATTAGACAATTGCCTGTGTTACTTTCATAAGGAGAAAAGTGCTACAATAGCAATATTATACTATTATTATTATTACATTATTTTGGGGGAGCAGGAGGGAGAGACTACCTGTGAAAATGTTGGGCGGGGGTTCACAACTTTGAATTTACCCAACGAGGAGGGCTAACTTGTCTGTGTTAGGATGCTTTTTATGTTTATTTATAATTAATTTAGACTAATAAGGCTACCAGGTAGCGTGAACTCAGATTTAGTTAATCTACAGAAAACGTATTACATATAGCAGATTTTTTTTCTCCCCATAACCAATCAATTGGTTGGGGAGTATACTTATACCTATGATAGGTATAAGTAGTGGTGTGGTGGTCCACTGGGCCTGCACACCACAGGTCAAGTGACTCTGTGGTCAGAAGATAGCACAGAGACACAAAGGGTGCTTCATGTGCACTGACTGGAATATTTTTCATGACAAGTGTAGATCAGGCTGCTGAGTCAGCAACCGGTTATACAAACTTTTGTGTGGTCACGAAAAAAGGATGTTATTGTGTATCAGAAACCACAAACTTCACATTAACAAAAAAGGGTGAAGGACTGTATCAACAGGAAAAAAAAACAGCCTTTAGAAATTGTGACCAGGTGCAGATGAAAACAGTACAAAAGGAACTCAGTCATTTGTTAAGGGACGCCAGAAGGAGGCAAAAGGACAAGACAGACCAAAATTTCACCACAACAAACTCTAAAAAAAAAAACTGAGGGATTCTGTGAAAGACAGAACCAAACAACGGGCACTTCATCACCACAGATGATCTTCGTAAAGCCAACAAACTGAATGAATTTTACCTCAGGTCTGAGACTCTGACATAGTCAGGTTGTGGATCGAGACAAGGTCCAGTCACTCCTCTGTTAGGTATGCTCCAAAATGGACTCTGTCGTCACACCAGTTCCTAGGAAACCCTGTCCATTTGACAGCAAATGATTACAAACCAACAACTCCGACTTCCACAGTGGTGAAGTGCATGTAAAACATATGGTTTCCTCACTTCATGCAGATATAAATCCATTGTTAGATCCTTTCCACCCACCTGATTCTTAAGCATATGGAAGACACTATAAAGCCTATGATTTTAACTCAGCTTGCAACACCCTCCAGCTTGATCTGCTGATTAGAAAAATGAAACAGATGAGTGTCAGTCCTTTTAAAAATTTACATTTTCTTTTGTTAAAAACTCATTTGTGCTTTCTTCTGTTAACATCTTAAACATTAAGGGCATAGCAGGAGCCATAGAGCCAACTGACATTTGAGAAGCTGGAACCATGAAATGTCTGTCATTTTTACATGAAAAATTATAAATAATGATCAAAATTTTCTGTCAGGTGACTAATCATAATCTCCATAAAATCCACTTAACACGTACCGTATATATTTCAATCGATAACAAAGCATCATGTTTTATAAACTGGTCATATGTAAAAATTGAAGTTAATTTGTAAAGTACATTGTGAAACTACAACTGTGAGACAACAGTCCGGTAAAAAGTTCAGTATCATACTCTGAAATATAGTTAAGTGTAATGTAACAATGGAAATACTGTATCTTCAAACTCTACTTAAGTACTATACTTGCACAAAAGTACTTAGATTTGATTTAGGAATTACATTTGTTTTGGCTTTATCAAACATAAGTAGTGACCATACATTGTGATGCAATGATGAAACATTAAGAAGCATAAAATGGAAATACTCAAGTACATGCACTTGAGTAAATGTGCAGTTACATTCTACCTCTGCTTACCTGCTACTGGGTTTCACTTCATTCATTAATCCATGAATAATTTACTTACAGCGTGGCAGAAGTAAATGCATCATTAAACATGCTGAACTGTGGGTGCTTTGATTAAATCATGTGCAGCTAACTGCAAAGCCTCTCCAAAATAACCACACACACACATCTGTGCTTTTGTGCATACCAAACTCTTGAAACTAAAGCTTTGCAAATCACCAAGCATGAAGGAGATGGTGGCATCCATGACACAGGACTCACAGTTACGGCACGACAAACCGCTCTCCTCTCTCCTTACTCACAACAACAATGATCCCTGCTTTGCATGTGTCAGTATCTTTAGAAAACAAAATGTCTCCAGTTAAAAGTCTCAACTATCCCTGAGCTGTCACTACTAATGTTGTCTTTTGTACTTGAGTTAGCACAATGCTGACATGTGAGTCTGCTCCCATTAACTTTTTATCTAGTGCCCTGGGGTAGGAGCTTGTCCACAATGTTTCACTGTAGATCATCGCCCACCGCTGGTCCCTACACCTGTAACACTTAAAATTTAATAAACTCACTGGTAGTAACCTTGGACATTGTCTTTATACTAACAGGTAGAAAATGGCTTAAACAGTTGGAGCAATAAGTTAAGGTAAATGAAGAACTGACTGTCAATAAACAATTCAACTTTCCCTCTTGAGTCTATTGAACTTGTTTTGTGAAGTTCACTTAACTCAGTCAAATCTCATCCAGTGATTCTGAGCAAAGAATTTAACCCATGTTCAGCTAAGTAACATTTTTAATGCAGCAGTGGAACTTACCTTACACATTTCAGTGCTTAAATCCACCTGAACTATAAGGGGGTTTTACATTGCACCTTGCAATTATAAAGGTACTGGCACCCATGTATGTGCTAAACATCGCCTAGGTGTACAGCATTAATGTTACACTGAGGCTGTGTTTTTTTTTCTACTGTGCACCCTGAGTTTACAACATTTTATGAGGAATATAATTGTTTGAAATAGTCACGTTTTATTTTTCTCGTGTCTCTCAGGTCCTGTTTTGCCAAGCTATATGTGTCTCGTCTGAAGCCGTGTGATCCCTATCTTACGCTGTCAATCTGGGCAGGTTTCTTTAGTAAAAGAAATAATGTATCCCAGAAAATTTTAAGAAAATATAATGCTTGATAAAATGCCAAATGATAATTTACACCCTGAAATGAAAATGGAAATAAAGACGCCCTGAGCAGATCCGAAAGGAACAGGTATCGGCTGTAAAGCCATACATTTTCTCTGGGAATGACAGCTCAAAGAAACTGTGCTCCGACTGTGTCATGAAATAAATAAATAAACAGCAGCCTGCAGTCGCAATTAATGATCTGTGAGTGAGAAATGCAAGCAGAGATGCTTTGGGTTTAAAATGTGGTCGTTTTGTGTCTGTTTCAATGACATTTGGCAGATGAAGGACGCCTCTAAATTGCTGCTGTTTGTTGAATACGGTGTTTTATTCATGCTGAGGATGAAAACAGCCTCAGTCGTGTCTAGACCTTCCTGCTGCAAGAGGTACACACCGACATCCTTTCTGTGTGGAAATTATACAAAATACTAATGGGCAAAAAATAAATATAAAAACAAAACAAACAAATATATAAAATAAAAGGGGGAAAATGTCAACGGTTGTACGTTTTTAAAAAAAAAAAATTCAATTCTAGACCATAAAACGTGGTTAGGATAGCTATAAGTGAAAGTGTTATATCACATAATGCTGTGTTGCTCCTCATCACACACAGCAGGGGCTGAGGAGCTGCACTCGCTGACCACTTTCTGTTGCCAGCTTACACTCTGGTGTCTGTCTATTGTGAGCTATGATCTCAAGACTTGGTCCATGGCTCTGGGGTTTGTGGTTGCCAGGTTAATGATATCGGTTAATCAATTAATTATCTTAGGTAGTTTATTTTTTTGTATTGTAACTCCTACCTTGGAGTATTTGCTAGGAAGTCCTGCAAGGGACAGCTGTCTTTTTTCCTCCTATCTCTGTGACCTGTAACCTTTGTATTTGATGCTGTGGTAGTCAGGGCAGGTCGGTTTGTTATTTTGGCCTTCGCTCTCCCTGAATTTCAATTTTAAGCTTCTCTATCGGGCAGTAAAAGATTAAAAAGCTGAACAAACTAACTCCTCATATGCTTCATCCAGTTTAATGTTATTCCCCAAAACCCTGACACTCAAAGACACTGCTGCACAGATAATCTGAAATTTGTTGTGGAGTCCATGCTTCAACAGACCATTAGACAGATGGATGTAATGTTGTAATTCACACAATATGTTGAATTAAAGATATGAAAACAATGGGTATTATCATGGTTTTTACATACTCACTTGCTGTCCCTGTCCCAGGTCCCCTGGAATGCCATTTTTTTTTTTGCTGACCGAAACACACAATTATGTCAACAGCAGATAGTGGACTGTTAAGGTCGGCCATGAACTTCTCATCATATTTGATAGCTGAGCGAATGTTTTTTTTTTTTTTTCCCCTTGGACAACACACATGGAGTTTTCTGCCAGTTCAGTAGCTCCCTGGTGTCCTTCTGTTTGGCTGTGCTTTGGGATAATGCCTCTCTTTTCACCAGTCAGTGAAGCCTGTGAAAGAAAATTAAAGTCTTTAAGTCTGAGCCTTTAACTTATTAAAACCGAGGCAGTTAGGACAGTAAGCTGAATCCTATTCTGAAGCAAACATGCCCTGAATGATTTTATTTTTCATTATCACAGGGTGAAAGGGATGTGTTCTCCCTGTTCTGCCCCTCTTTGTTCTCCTGCTTCTCCCTGACATTCTCTTCTGCCACCTGCCTTCCTCTTTGCCCACCTCTTCCTCATGGTGCTGTTATAATTTCGGTTTCTTTGTCAGAAGAATGTCCAAATTGTTCCGTTTTAACCTTTATGGTGTTTCTTCCCTGCTCTGTGCTGCTTGGTTTCTGTGGGAATGAGCAGTGTTAAATACCAATGTGTTGACAGTCTACTATAAGATAGGTGTGGAGCTTTTACATTAATGTGCATTGCCGAATGAAGAATAAATCACAAGCACATTATCTAAAGCTTCAAAATACATAAGTATGTGGCATGACACATAATAATGTGTTGGTTATTTGTAACCTTTGCTAGCTATGAAAATAAAAGGGAAATGATTAACAGTAACACCATTGCAAACTAACCTCATTATACACTCACACATTTTTAAACTCTGGTGGTGTGTGAAGGGTTAGCTAGCCCATGATGCCTAATATGAAAGAAATGAAAGAAACAGAGTCCTCATCATTGCCAGAGTGTGCATATTTAACACGCTTCATACAGCAACACACGCCACTGGCAGTAACTTCGCCGGAGCAAACCTATTGGACAAAATAAATACAATTTTTTAGAGGTCATTAATCCTTAAAAGTAATGTTTCCATCAGTGATAAATTGGTGAATTCATCTATTTAAATTTTGTGAGAGGCTGCCATTGCATGATGATCCTCGTGAGAGTCAAGTGAAGAATGACAGTCAATATTTTTTAAATGTGTACAGTGCATTTGTTATTCAGCCAATGAAGCTTCAGTATCAAAGGCTGAGCAAAAGGCTTTCATGATGATGTGTGTGACATGCATGGTTACATGAACTGTAGACTCCAAATTGTCTGTAAGTGTGAATGTCTGTCTTTTTGTGTCAGACCTGTGACAGACTGGTGACCTGTCCAGGATGTACCCTGTCTCTCATTTAGTGTGCGCTGGACGGAGGATATGGCCGTCTGGGCAGGTGACTGGGTCAGCTGAGGAGATGAGTCGAGAAATTAACCAGCGGACTGCTTGCTCTAAATCATTTCCACTTCCCTCCAGAGATAACAATGACTCTGCCAGAGTTTAAGGTAACAGCCATTCTGTCAATTAGAGGAGATTTGTGACATTTTCCTCTGCCAGCACTTTTTTTTTTTTCATTTATTTCAAGCACCAGCTAATTATTACAATGACAGAGCTCTTGGTGGCCAGTACAGCACTTTCAACACATGGAAAAACAAAAAAACCCAGCAGTAGGTGTTTAGCAGCTATTAAAATCTGCTCTGTTATCTTTAAGTGGAAAAATTTGGCCTGCAAAGTGCTAGTACAGTGAGTTCCCTCTGAATCCAAAAGCAATTAAACAAAAGTCGATAGGATCACTGTTGGTAATGCGTCAAAGTTTTTTGTTTTACTTCTCACACTTGCGGGAGGCTGAAGAGGAAGACCCTCCACCCACGTCCCTGCAGCCAGCTATTACTCAGATCATGTGTTACTCACTTGACCCTTAGGGATTTCATCCTTATTTTCCTCTCATTTGAGTGTTTGTTGGCAGTTTATTCAAAGATATTGGATGCAAAACAATGCACATGGCAGCTATGTTTCACACAGAGCCATGAGTCAGCAGGTTTCCTGCCAAAAGCCCTACAGCAGCTGATTGAACTGGCAGAATCCTCTTTCCGAAATCAGCTGTTGCGTTTCTTTGGGATGGGCCTGAAAAGCTGCAGGTTGAGGGGCAGCGGCTCATGTTTCTGAAAAGAGCACCTCCACACCCACTGTATTGTCCCCATGATTTCTTTCTTTCTTTCACACAAATACACACTTACATGTTTGTGTGCAGGAGGATGAAAACATGATTCGATGATACAAACAAAATGCACACTAAACAACTGTTATAAAAATCTACCATTTCTCCATAAATTCATTCCTAAAGATATGATGACACATACTCTAATGGAGATAAAGTACAGTGGGATCTGTATCAGACACTGGTCTCAGAGTTTTGGACCCCATGAACTGTTGTCTGTCTGCTGCTTTGAAACTAGGTTTCCATAGAACCGCTTCCTTTCGCTTCCTCCATGAGATCTTTCGCCCTTCTGTCTTTGTCACTTCTGTGAAGAGGACATTACCACTATAACTTTCACCACTCAGCATGAACCTTATATAATGTTCAAAACATCTGACTGGCTTCCAGGTAAATATCAAATAACGTAGCGGGTTTCAAAGATTGTGAAGCTCCACATTGGAAAAGAGGCTGTCATGGTTTTTATAAAAGGGATCCAAGAGCACGACCCAGGAGGCAGATGTAAAAGTAAAGAGTCTTTACTTAGGAAAATAAAGCGATATAAAAAAAAAAAAAAAAAAAAAAAAAAAAAAAAAATCCAAGCAGGCAAACAAAATACAAAGGGTCGGGCTGAGGCAAAACCCAACAAAACAAAGGCAAGATCAAAAACACGATTAGGATCAAAACAGGCAGGCAGAGAACCGAGCACTGAAAATCATCTGGCACAAAGACAATCTAGCAGAGAACAAGTGGAAATGCAGAAGCATAAACACCAGGATGACACGATCTGCTTCTTAGTTCCTCCTTGCTTTCTTCCCTCCATCTCCATGGTCTCCCCTCCAGACCTGCCGTTCTTAATCCACCCACCACGGTTAGCACAAAACCCTGGGCCCTATGCATAAGCAGTCTCCGTGGCCCCCCCTTCCTCTTTTGATCCAAGAGTCTCTCACGCATCTTTTGAAATTCTTTACAAATAATTGAGCCAGCGACTGTCCACATGAATCTGTAGCGGTTATCAGGGTAGTTACTAATAGACTGCTCATACTACACTTAAAGAAGCAATAATAATCTGTGGTTAAATGAGGTTTACTTGAGTATCAGGCTTAAGAGAACATTATTTTCTTCATGTTTAAGTATTTATCATTACCAAGGTGTAAGACAAAGGTGAGAAATACCATCGTAGTTTTCTAACCCTTACACCGAGAAAACGCTTACTACACAGCACAACAAAACACAACTGAACAAGACTTCCCCAGAGTCAGGTTTTATTTGTAGAAACAAAAAGAATCAGCTTTCTAATAAGCATTTACAGTGCTGTTCATTTATCTTAGGGTCCAAACCACAGTGTGATGGTTTTAAAGCACAGGTTGAGCTTATATATAGCTTTTAATTAAAACTGTTTTGTTTGAATAGGCCAGAATTTAAACTGCAGCCCACTTGGTAAACTTTGTCGACTTTTAACCCTCTGAAAATGATGGTGGATCACTGGCATTAACATTTCTGTCTTTTGAAGGATTTTTGAAAGGTTTTTAATCTAGTGATCTCGTGTAAATCTTGCAAACATTTTAAACTGGTTTACTGGGAAAGGGGTTAAATATCGCTCCAGAGTTTAACTGTCTTTACCACGACACATATAAAATAACTTATTATTATATCATACTAATTCATTTATGTCATAAAATTCAAATATGCTCTAAGCAAAATTCCTAGTTGACTGCCTTCGATCTAAACAACTTCTGATATGAGCTTAAACCATTCTTAAAGTGTGTTAGTTGTGCTGAGCTTTATTTTGAAAGAAATTCATCAAAAGTTTGGAAACTGAGTTTGGAAACTGACGTTTTTAGAAATGGTGGAAACCATTAAACACAAAGAGTGACAAAGAGAACAGTGAGGAGCCTTGAGGTGACCATGGTTCCACTGCCATGAGTTACATTTGAAGGCAGCAATACACCTTCCTGTTCTTTGTTGGATTATCTGTTTATGTTCCTCTTTATTCTGTCTTTGAGTCTTCCTTACCTGTGCTGCTACAGCAGTGGTGACACAAGGGAGCTGATGGGGAACAGGACAGCAGGTCATTGTCCCCAGTGACCTGCTCACTCAGGCATCAGCCCCCCCAGGAGCAGGTCAGGAGATACACCAGGTGGGAGTGGGAGGGTCTGAAAGGACAACAGAAATGGAAAATGCATGCATCAAAAAATCAGCCAACAGAATATTATTATTATATATATATAATATTCTGTCTAATTGTATTATACAGAATCCAAAATATATTTTTAAGGGCAGATGCTGCTGGATTTACGTTTCAGGACAAATTAAAACTGCTGTCACTTATTTTAGAAAACAATCAGGGCCACTTAAGACTGTCTGTTGAGTATTTGTTATTTCATTCCCTATTTATGGTTGCATTAGTCATATGAAGGAATGCATGTGCATAACGATGCCACTACTGTCGCATAAACTGTGAATGTAGTAAACAATTGCCATTTTTAAAATAACATTAGTGCACATATTTAAATGGGGGTAGGAAAAGGCACAGAAAGTCAGTCAGCTTTGGAGACTGGTACGGTGTTGGAGGATTTTAACAATTAATGAGGGTCCCCACGGCGTGAGTCGTGGCACTGTGCATCAGAAACTCTGGAATGCAGATGAAGCACATATACAGCAAATACTGCTAATGAGACCATACAGATATTGCAGAGAGATACAAAGCAATTAAACAAATTTATTGCCAAATCTAAATCTGATCTAGTGGTATATAGTTTGGGATGCAGAAAAGAACTATGAATCCTGTGCAGTGTTCAGGAACCAAGAAAAACAGACACGTTTTAGCAGAAGTCAGTTCACTTCTGACTGTATCCAAATGTGCTTGAAAGATAATTATGAGCCTAAGGGACTAAAAAAAAAAAAGTTCCCCATCGGTCAGTGGAGAGAATACAGTACACTCATGCCCATGTGGAAACACACTGCCTGCATCCATACTTCCACACATGACTGCACTGGAAGGGAATTTCTCTTAACAGTTCCTCTGCAAGGAAGGAAACCACACCACATCTCCATGTACATGATGGATGAGATGCAGATAAAGTTAATGAGGCTTATATATTATATATATAGTAACAACAGGATGGAAAAAAAAAAAAGACAGATTTAGCCTTTGGTCTTCTGAAAGGATGTGTTAAAGCCCGGAGCTTAGTGTTTATCCCTCACTGGACAATCATTTCCTTTCAGCTTCCTTTCAGTACCATCTGATGAATAACATATCCACACTGTTAACAAGAGTGAACAGTGTTTATTCTTTGTTTACATCATTTATACCCTGCAGTGATTTTTTTTTTTTTTCATTGCTTCTGTTTAAATGATGCACGCACAGCGATAGATGGCCACCTGAAGGTAAAATGATATTTTCAGACTTTAGAGCTTGATGAGGACCAACTGAATGCATGAGAAAATGGGCAGTTCAGTGTTGTGAAATGGATTGTGGGTAGGACAGAAAAGAATACATGGTTTGCGCCTGTCACATTATGTAAACATGGCTACTTTTAGTCACAACCTGGCTCAGTGCTGGACAAAGGAGGGAAGACCATACGTGAGTTGTAACTACAAAACAAAAAAAAAAATGTTTATTTTACAGAACTAAAAAGGAAATTAACATTTAGACAAACAAAATACAACAAAACCAAACAAGGTGAAAGCCAGAGGGTTCACTGAAAAAATGGTTGAGACCCACTGTAAACCTCACACCAGACAGTTGTTGGCCACTGTCTGAGTTTTTGGCCCAGTTTGCAGGAGAGAATCTGTTGATCATAGTATCTTTTGGTGCATGTCAGTCCTTTAGATGTTTTCATATTTGATTATAGCAACACAGACAAAGACCTGTCATATCTCATCTCCTGTTTCCTCTATGTCCTCACCAGGTCTTCTGGATTTCTCATCAGATGTCACTTGTTGTGACTCATCTACATTTTATTTCCGTCTTGTATCGTTGCGCCAGCTAAACTAAACTAAAGCCAGGAAGCCCATTTTTGCCATCACTCCGTAATGATTTCTTTTAAGCATGGAGAGTAGCCAAGCAGCAAATATCTGCCACATTACAGTGATCTATGGAAACACAGGGCAATACAGAGATGCTGTATGGACACCAAAGGTGTTATTCCACTGAGGTTTTACTGAGGAACGCTTCACTTTAAAAGCAGCTGAGAAGCTGTCACATTAGCTGCCAGAGTGTCAGTGTGCTGGCAGTGAATCCTTCCAGTAGCTGTGTAAATACACCTTAGCCAGAGGTGGTACTTTGCACCTGGATGTCCCCCTGTGCAGGTTGAGCAGCTATGCGGTCTTTCATCTCTGTGAACTGCCTTCAGCTCACCGTTCCTTAGGAATCTTTTACCGAAACACACAGAAAAATAACGTGACTTTCTTTTCATTTTCAACTGGTGTTGAAGCAGAGAAGTGTTTCTGAATGTCATGTTTTTTTTTTGAGTACATTCAGTTTAATTAAATATATTGCACAGGTGGACCAGGAGGCTTTTCACACAACTTAATTAGCTGTATTTTGGAACACGTAAGCAATTTGTTTCCCTCTTTGCTGGTTATAATGCGTTTTGCAGCACACAGGAAAAGGTCACTGTTTTCATTGGAGACCTCAAAGTGAAAGCAGAAGCTTGACTTTCATCCAGGTGCTTGGACTTTAAATATGCTGAACTTCCTGAGGTACAGCCAATGACCTTTTGGCGCACAGGAGGTGGAATTTTGTGATTTTGTGTGAAAATATGGCTGCGAGAAAGGGCTGATAATTTAATTTTGTGTGGCTGTCGCCCAGCATTGATTTATTAGGCTGAGAAATCTCATCTGTACTCACACACACGCTGATTATCTTGGGGATAGTGCTGCAGCCTCGCTGTGTGTTGCCCCTCTGAAAAAAAAGAAGGTAGTGAATCAGAGGAGGCCCCCGTGGTGCAATTCACAAATGTGTGCTTTGAGCAGTCATCTTGAATGCTGGGAAAGATGTGGAGTTTCAATCTAGAATAATTTTACCCTAACCCTATGGTGCCAAATCTTCCTATTCATTAGTTTAATAAAATAAGAACAACTCGAGGTTTCTTTTCAGGTGTGTAGTCAGGCCGACAGAGTCACAGCTGTATTGTGCCATGTGTTCCTTTAACTCTTTGTAGTGATGACTTCATGAACTTCTTAATAAATTAAATTGTAACTATGAGAGAAAAAAATTCATCACTATTGGATGAACTCATTCATCCAACGAATGACTCATGACTGCTTCTCTCTGAACAGTTCCTTCATCTTCATCTTTTTCAGAGAAGAAAGTTGATTGGTGGAAGGTCGGCGGTTCAAACCACAAGTCTCTAGGACAACCTTTAGACATGTTCAAAGAATTAGTGGAAGACACTGCTTTTCTTTAAAAAAAAATGAGGCTTTTAGAATCATGTTTTTTTGCCGTGGTGTTCATTTTATTTACTTCTTGTCTTGTCACTTATTATGGCACTGACCTGAGCAAAATGAATTTGCCTTTGCCTTCCACCTGCAGAATATGTTTTTTTTTTAAAATTAGAAACATCCCATCTCAAAAGGACGCTGAAAAACAGTCCATGCAACCACTGTGATTCCTTATTATCAGCATGTCCCAATAACTCTCACAATAAGGCTCCAGTTGATCCAAAATGGTGCAGGATGAGTCCTGACAGGAACTAGAAAAAGAGATCATATTTTTCCAGTGTTAGCTTCTCTGCATTGGCTCCCTATAAAAACCAGAATAGAATAAAAATAGAATAGAATAGTACCAAGCCCTTAATGACCAAAATCTATCACAGTCCCTTTTCCTTCCAATAGTACACTTTGGTCTCAAAATGCGGGCTTATTTGTCTCCTCCCCTGTGGGGCCAGCTCCCTGTTTTTAAGATTAGGCTTAAAACTTTCCTCTTTGATAAAGCTTATAATTAAGACTGGCTCAGGTGAGCCCTGAACCATCCCTGAGTGCTGCAGCAGGCCGAGGCTGCTGGGGGAAACTCCCCTGACGCTCCGAGCACTACTTCTCTCTCCTTCTCAGCTGCATGTCATTAACTTAGTGTCTTCTCTCTCCCATAGTTTGTCTCCTTGTCCTCATTCTGCAGGTGTCTCTGACTCTGCTATCATCTCTGCTGTCATTGTCGATAACATTATTACACCTTTAACTGTCACTATTATTACTATCATTATAACAACCAGTCTGGCTGTGCTTGAATACAAAAGCATATACAGTTGTTCCTGGTCTCTCTCTCTCTCTCTCTCTCTCTCTCTCTCTCTCTCTCTCTCTCTCTCTCTCTCTCTCTCTCTCTCTCTCTCTCTCTCTCTCTCTCCCCTCTCTTTCTCCTCTCTCCCCCATTTCTCTCCTCTCCACCCAACCGGTTGAGGCAGATGGCCGCCTGCCCTGAGTCCAGTTCTGTTGGAGGATTCTTCTTATTTAAAGGTTTTTCGTTTCCACTGTTGCCAAGTGCTCGCTCAGGTTCGCTCTGGTTTTTGCTCTATAATATTGTAAGGATTTGGCTCTAAACAAATAAAGCTGAATTGAATTGAAATAATATTATGTGTGTGTGTTGTTCTGGGTTTATTTTGTTGGTTTCTTTTACCTGCATGAGTTGTTGGGGTTTTTTTTTTGTTTGTTTGGAGTTTGGTAAGCTTTGCACATTGGTTTGCTTTACCTTTTCTTTGCATGCTGTTCTGTGCCCACAGCTGATTATGGATTTTCTGCACAGTCTGGGCAGGGCCATGGGGCATCTGGGGGAGGCGGACCTGCACAACACAAGCAGCTGTTAGCATTGTCATGGCAAGGAGCCTGTACCACAAAGAAGTTTTGCTGGTATCCTGTTTTCTGGCTCACCTGTATGCAGACAGATCACCAATGTCTGTACCACCTGTGCTGCCCCAGCCCTAACCCTAACCCGGTCCTGAGCAGCTCCAGATCAAAACCTGCCGGCAGAGTGACTACTGACCAATCAGATCACTGGAAAAATGGAATCATCCTTCCTGCAGATTCCAGAAAGAGACAAAAGTACTGTGTTTAAATTAAGGTCACAAGGATTAAAGAGCAATACAGATTTCTATAGGTCAGTATAAAAGAGCCAAAACTACTCACTCTATACTAAAGACAAATATAATTATTCCCACACTTATTTATAGCCTTAGCCTTACTTTAATGTTTGGAAATGCTTTTCTGTAGCCAAATTTACCCACAGATATCACTATTTCATCTAATTTCATATCAGGTCCTTCATTCATGGCTCTGATGTTGATGTAATTAACAACTCTCCCTCTTCAACATGAACACCCTTGTCGCTGGATGGGAAAACAAAGAGTTGAATAAAACATTTGAGAACCAGCTTCATTATTCTGGTTACGCAGGATTACCATTGTTAGTCTAAATGAAACCAGGTAACCCCAAAGAGAGCCAGACAACGTTGGAAAGGAGGAAAGCGGTGATGGCAGAGATGGCAGTGTAAGACAATAACAACAACATGGAGACGACAGAGCTGGGGGCTGCTTTGGAGTGAGGTTCTCGTGAGGAACAGGTGTGCAATGACTGATAGCTGTGTGTATGTGTGTGTCTGTGTGACCCAGTTCCAATGTGAGCAGTGAACCTTCACAGACATTAATCAGTGTAATTGCTGCAACTGTGTGAGTGCAGGAGGGTTTGACGTCTCAGAATGCTTGATGAGGAACAGGACAGCAATTTGTAAAATCACGTTCCCTGGACAGAGACATTTCCTTGCACAGTAAAGTGAGAGGCTGATATTTCAGACTGTGTGTAGTTTCATGAGCTGAGTGTTTTCTCCCTGTCAATAAGTCAAACAGCTCTGTCAACATATTTGAAGTCAAAGTCCTGCCATGATTAGACAAACAGCTACATACACATAAACTGCCTTTTTCTGTCAGTGCCAGTTTGGTGTCACATCGCAGTGCGTTGCAGATTCTTCCTCAAGCAAAGTCTGTAAAGGGCTCAGTCTGCAACTGACTGACTGCGTGTCTTTGTAGAATTCACAGCGGGACAGCCACTGTCCCACAGTGGGACAGTGGCTCTGCGTACGGTCTCACAGCCACTGTCCCACAGTGGGACAGTGGCTGTGAGACCGTACGCACATGACATTGACGTTGGAACTGGGCTTTCCTTTTGAAAGCTCCTAAAGGGCGCGCCACGGTGAATCAACAGTGTACTGAACTGTGATGATGATGACAAACCGCAGGCTGGGTGGTGCTCTCCCCGCTCATGACCTGATGTCACTTTCCCCTACATGGCCAGAAAGACTAAGCAGGACAGACATTTTATCTGGTCTTTAAGGAGACTCTCTGCTTCCTGTACTTTAAGTGAGCCTTTTAGTAATTGGTGGGGCAATATTTTCTTTTTTCAATTGTTTTTATTCATCCATCAATTATAGTTTTAATTATTTCTAACCAGGTTCGATTGTTTTATGTCATTTGACAAAAAATGATCAATCTTTTTTAAATAAATATTTTGACCGAAAGACTTTCTGTTTACTTTTTGTTGCAAAGTTGATCCTCGACTCCAAAGAACTAGGTCACGTAGTTGGTTTTAGTCATTCCTGAGATGTATCCAATTATTTATCATTTCAGTTTATATCATTAAACCTACGCCTCGGCCTGATGATGTAACCCTTAGTTTTATAACCGTACATCGCAGCCGTACCTCGTTTTAATTCACACACAAAAAAATAAAAAACCCACAAGCAAGAGGTTGTTGATACCAGGTTAGAAAAAAAATAAATGTTGTTTACATATTCAACACTCTGACACCAGTGTCACTGAGACAGCTGCCAGGGTTTTAATGATTATGCTGCTTTGTTTGACATTTGGGCCTAAAAGCTCTAACTAAACAAATTATTCATGTAGATCTACTAACACTATTTGCAAATGGACTTCCTAATATAATGCTTTGTGTTCTACTTAGACTCCACTCAGACATTTCTGTCTGTGCGTGAAAGTGCTGTTAGACTGTGTGCATTTGTATAGTTGAATATTACTAACTGTAACAATTCTGGAATCAGCTGAGGGTCAGCAGAGAAAATCGCAGGAGGTCTTCTTCTAGCAGGTTTAATCTTGGATACGTGGAAAGTTAGGTGAACTCTCATACTCCTGGAGAGATGATTTCGGAAAGAGAAAATGGGCCAACGAACCTGGGAACCAGCTTGTGGGATGTCACATGAAGGGGAAGCTCTTGAGTAGACAGCCAGACCTTTGGTCCAGCACAATAGCAAGGAGATCGAGTTTGATGCTCATCTATTGTTCTCCTGTACCCTCACCCTGCCTGGGTGGAGGGTACCAAAACTTCTCCCTCTAGCTCAGGAAACAGGGTTGCTGATGCCTGTAAAGTCAAAGGAAGGGAGACAAACTTCATGGTCGAGACAGAGAGAAAATTGTTAACATATTCAGTCCAGCTTAACTGACGTCTCCAGAGGAATGGATTCTGAGATACCACACACCAGAATGCCTGTTTCCAGTTCTTGGTTGTAGTGCTCAATTTGACAGGGGATGTAAGCCAAAAGAAAGGCTGGCCATGGCACCAGTCTCTTCATTTGAGAAGAGAACTGGGGGGCCCTGGTCTGACTCGACATCCTGTGGAAGACCATGCAGACCAAGATAGCATATCTCACCTGAGATAGCATAACCGCTGACATTTCCTTGGCAGATGGAAGTTTAGGCAGAGGAAATTCAGCCGGTGGATCTGGAGTCCAGTGAAGCTCATGTCAGGAGAGATAGCCATCCAAGACCTTGGTAACCAATGGGCTGGGTAGTGGCTCCAACTGTAGTTGGAACTGATGGTCTAGTCCTTGATCCATAAAGTTCTCTTCACAAAGACTGCTAATTCCAAGGAAGTAGTAGGAGAGACCAGGTGATCATGCATTTGAGTTCAGGAGGAGAATGAAGAGGATGAATTTTGATTCATCAGAAGCTCCCCCTTCACTGCTGAGTCCAACCTTTTACTGTGGAAGCAGGAAATGTCCAAGTTGCTGGTGGTTGATGCGTCTCCCTTCCTTCAGGCAGCATGATGTTCCTCTGGAGAAAGGTGGTGCATCCTAGCTGCATGAATTCCTTCCTCCTGGCAAGGGGGGCCAAAACCTCTCCCCTGGTGCCAACTGCAGCACCTGGAGGTTGGTCAAGCTGTGGCAAGGGAACAGGTTGACCCCGGTGGACAGGAACCTCCCTCTCAGGTTGTTTTTTTTTTTGCGTTTTTCTTTCGAAAAGATGGCTGTTAATTTTAACAGCTAGAGCAACAAGGGAATCAAAGTCAGGCGGTGGGTCTATTTGTGCAAGCTGATGCTTAAAAGTGTCCGACAAAGACATGGTCGGTCACCCAGCTGATCTCCTGCCAGAGTACCAACAACCTGCTAGCAGCATCCCAACTTGGAGTACAATGTCCAAAAGTCTTCCCAGAAAGCCCCAGAAAAAGTGACTGACTGACATGTAAGAGACAACAGAGAGTTCAGTGGAAAAGGACAGGGGTCGTAGCTCGGTTGTAGTTAAAGAAAGAGGAGCAAGTGTCAGGATCACCATCATAGCTCTCCGGTCATGGTGTCAACCAGGCTGGATCTCTGGCGCTGCAGCAGAGGTAGAGGTGGATACGTCAGCAGTGGCTGGTGCTTGAGGCTGGATAGGTCTGGGTAGTGACTACAGGGAGCTGTTCAGTGATGATAAGTCGAAGGCGTCTTCTGGAATTAAGACTCAGAAACAGAAAATTATGAGAGGTGGTAAAAAAAAATTCAAAACACAGTTTGCGGATTGATAGTGTTTGTTACTTGCACTGTGGAGTCTTTTTAAGCTTTCATGGGGCACTGCAGGTAATCTTTGTCTTACTGATTGCCTGCAGACAGATTCCCGGTAGGTTTAGGGAATAATCTTGCTCCATCACCATTGTGTTGATGTGCAATTTTATAGTCTGTGTTTTCACCAGCACAAATGAAATGTTAATCAGTTATAGCAGAAGATAGCATTTTGTTTTTTCGTACGAGGAAGGAGAAAGGTGTCTTAATATCAGGTGCAAATCCATGAAGACTGATTGGAATCGGAATGAGATCAGGTTAGCCATGATCAAATCATGGCTGTGTTTCACACAGGCTAGGTCCGTTGCCAAATGGTTCAATTTAGTTTCCAGATAAAATTAATTCCAGATGTCCCCTTGTATAGCTGGTGTATGAAACTCTAAAAGCTGAACTCAGAAATGTGTTTTTCTTTGAGCTACCTCATTGCGATGTATGAGCTTCACTGTGCAGAATGATGGATGTGCCGAATTTGTTTTCACATTCATCTGTTGAAGAGAGAAAGCTTCTTTCAGCTTAAATCCCAGTTTAACACCTGGACATACCAACAGGGTTTTGTATTCTAACCAGTCTACAGCCTTTTATGGTCCAGAAAGCAACTTGCACAACTGTGATGAGGAAAGTTGAAGCCTCCAAAGCAAATACACCGAGAACGGGCTCTTCAGTGAAGTGGGAGACGTCTTGTGTCTGGCAGTTAACCTTTTGAAAGGAAAAACATTAACATATTCATAGATAATGAATTTGTGAAGATGTTTTGAGACTTTAAGAGGTTTTAGAACTGCTCTGTAGAAAAAAAAAACAAACAAAAAAAACCCAAAACTTATCAGACCCAAATTGTTATTCACAGCAGAGTGTTTTATATGTTTTAAAATACGTCTGGAGGAGATATATAACTATTTTGAACCTGATGGGCAGCCAAACTAATAACAATTGCTAATCTTTGGCTTGCCTTGATGGTGAAAAGATGATTAATACTGAGTGTACTTACTAATAAAATGAATCCCACAGTCCATTCTGCTGCCGATGAGATGCCATCCACAGAAGAACACATGCACTTACAGCTAACACTGCAGAACAGAAAAAAAAAGACAAAAATTAAAAAACATGCTCTGTTGCTTTACAGGTAGTTAAGTGACTCTCAAAACTTCATACTCAAACCTAAGCTCCTTGCAGAGAAGCAGAGAAAGTGATAAAACCCCAATCAGTTGTTTCTTTGGAGAGAAGCTTCACTACACTCAGACACGTCGAAACCTGGTTGAGGAGCAGCACATCCCAGAAGAGAACAGCGCAGCTTACACTGAAGACCGGAGACACGTTTCATCAGTGTGGTTCCCGAGTATGTCAGTGATCGATGCTCTTATCAAGATATTCTGTGAATCTGACTTTCATAACAGCCAGCGCATAACGGCTGTTGTAATGTTTGTCTTCTTTGTGTATGCTTGCTATGAGAACATCGCCTGCTTTGCAAGTAAATAACAGTGTCGGCGGATGCTCTTTTATCATCAACCTTTATTGTGTAAATCCAGCTTTCCCGTGATCATCTGCACGTTTTCTCACATAACTGAACAGCTTATTCTTCAAGGGCCATAATCATGTAAGAAAACACACAACAAATAGACATTTTTACAGCATCTGTCATTTATAGAGATCTCCTTGCATCAGCCCTGCAGCAACCCCGCGTGAACCACGTTCCCACAGCCATGCTCTCACATTTCCACGTTTACAGAATCATGTGCTTCCGGTTTTTACTAAATGATGTTTCAAGCAATAATGGAGTTTAATGATTTACGATGAGACATGTAATGAGAAGCAGTGTGTGGTTGTTGTTTTCCCACAGCCTGCATCCACTTTCACAGAGAGTATCTTGGAGGGGACAACTGTGGGACGACAACCCAAACGTCTCTGCTTTCACCATTGGAGTAAATGTATTCAGTTCCACTCTGCCTCAGCAGCAGTAATGGCGGTAGTGGTGGTTGAGATCAGCCTCCAGATTCGTCTGTATAATTCATCAGGTTTTAACTTTAATAGAAAGATCACATGGTCCTCCGCAGAATGAGAAATGTCTGGAGCTGGCAGCAGTTTTATCCTTATTTTCACTCACATTGCTTTTTTCTTCTCCCCCCCCCCCCCCCCCCAATCTCTCCTTCTTTCATTTCCCATCCCACATTGCCTTCTTTTTCCTCCTCTCTCGCTCTCATCTCTCCATTCTGTCTGCCTCCATGATGGTGAAGGATGTGTTGGCAACAGATGGTGTCCAGGAGGCACAAGTGGCTCCTGATGGGACAGATGGGGACACTGGTCCCATTAACACTCATGGAAGGGCAGAGTGCTGCCTCGCCCAGTCCCCCTGCACGGATGGCGAGCACACAGGTGCGTAGAGGAGAGAGGAAAGGCAGGAATCACAGATGATGGAGGTAGAAAGAGAGAGGTGAGGCTTTAACGACCCCACAGGGAAGGTGAGTCGTGGCAGCAACAAAAAAAAAAAAAAAAAAAAAAAAAGGTGATGCAGCAAAGATGACAAATGAGTAATGAGACCCCAAATGGTGGGAGGGGAGGGGCTACTTAAGATAGAGTCATCAGCTTTCATTGTCCTTTATTTGAAAGCAAAATTAAATGGAACATAGAGGTCTGGCACAGCTTACAATAGACCGTAATTGAATTAGATCAAATAAAATGTATTAAACGTTAACCTAAAGCATCCACACTGCTTCAGCATTGAGATATCTGAACAGCTCAGCTCTCTGGCAGGTTGCAGGCAAACCCAGACAGGGCAAGGATGGTGGTACGTCTGTAATCCAGCATCACCTTTCTCCACTTGTATGATGAGACTGATGTTTACATTTACTAAACAGTCAGTTCTCTGTTTTTAAATGGAATTCAAGGTATTCTCACATTCACGATACTTAGACACTGATGAAAGTCTAAAGCATTTTGAGCAACTTAACTCTAGATTGAGTATGGAGAAAAAAAAAAAAAAAAATCAGTCATCTTTAAGGGTTGAAAGGCATAACTCTCCTGAAACTCAGACACCCCATACCGTCAACAGTTATAAACATACAGTTAACAGTAGCTGTCAACTTATTTGCCTGAATAGGGTTGTTTAGAAAAGTACCTTCAATAAATGTTCAACACAACAAGGGAATAGTTAACAACTACATCTACTAGGTGTCAAGCCAGGCAGCCAGGAACACTAGGGAGAGGACCCAAATGCAGAAAGCCAGGACAGTCAGATACTGATAATGTCCTTTTATTAAACTAAAAATCACTGGCATAGAGTTCTTGGCTAGGAAACAAAACTAAGAAAACTAAAAATCAACAACTGCAAAAACCCAAAACTCAAAAGTTCTTACTTGTTGGGTGAAGAAACAACAGAGAAAATCACAAAGGAAACAGAAGACGTATCCACAGGCCAGACAGACGGGTGCAAACACAGGTAGGGACAAAGACCAACTGACAAGGAAACAGAGAAACAATGAGACTTATATACACAGGGGTAATGAGCAACAGGTGAAACCAATTAGGGCGGGGCAAACAATCAAAAAAGGAGGGAAACCAGACAAAGACAGGAAGTAGACTAAGAACAGATTCACAGGGGATAAGACTTCAAAATGAAACAGGAAATACTCAACAGCACTCAACAAACTTTTTTAAAATGCCCAATTCTCAGCATAGGCTTGGTCATAAAGGTTACCTGGAAATGATTTAGGTGGGGCAAACGTGGATTCTGTTCTGTTCAGGTTGTGGATCAGTGGACCAGATCTTTACTTTGAGAAAGGTTACTGGAGAGGTCATGCAAGTCTGGTCTAAATGTGCTTTTCAGGCTTGCAGGATTCTTCTAACGGTGACCCTTGGGGTGTCTTGTGAGGTTGTTTCGGGAGTATCGGATGCCGAATGTAAACATTACACTGCTTTTTATCCAGAGAAAGCACAGCTTCCTCGTTTACTTGTATTTGATTACAGGCTAGAGACTGACCTATCATACCAAAGGGCCGAAATGCAGTATCTATGTATATATGTGTATGATGCTGATGAAATGAGAGAAGCTGCTTAACTGAATGCTCTGCCTGGAGGTGCACATGTGCTTTGGAGGTATTATATTCATAATATGGCCTTGGAATGTCTTGGGAATGCAGAAATCCCTATTCACTAATGTCTTGGGATCATCCAGGAATAGCAGAAGGACAATGCTCCTGTCACTGAGATTTAGACCTGGATGAGCAGGAAAAACATTGATGGGTGGAAATGTCTTGTGACTTAACTGCACTACAAATTGCACTTTGAAAGATTAAAGCTCTCGTCAGCCTGGAAGGCCGTGCACTCCTGTGCTACCTGAGGTGGAGAACGGCATGTTTAGTCCACACTGGTCTGCAGAACGTCATGTTCTAAAATTAACACATCAATGCTGGTAGCTACAATATATGTGTGGGTGTGTGTTTACCTGGACAAAAACTGGCATAAGTTTTCATCATGTAGCATAAAGGTTGTCGTCATTTCTCTCTCTCATATATATGTAACAGAACTATTTTCTTTCTGTGGATTTGTACTTTGAACAAGGACTTTTAGAGTCACGGTTGCTGTGAGACTGCTGGACTTCATCCTCATCAAACACTGTAGGTATGCGGATTATCTCTGCAAATATGGACTATGTCTTGTTTGCACATGTCCCGTCTCCGTGAAGCCAAAATCTTCTGGTAATCATTCCATGGCTTTGTTTGAGAGATGTGACTTCTCACACTTTATCTTTTGGACACACACTTTGAAGCCACATTTTGGCCTCCTCTGGTCTTAAATGTCCTGTTACACAGCAGATGCAACATGGTTGCCAGTGTGTTAAACTTCTGTCCGATATACAATCCTCTATTCCAACAAACTACCCCAAACTGTCCAAAAAAGAGAATCAAAGAAGGGGAAACAAACGACAGGTCTCCTCTATAAATCAGTAGATTCTCCTTTTTGTGTTGGTGCATGACATGAAACACTGTGGTGCACCGGCGAGCTGTTTTTCCTTGTGGTCGGTTTGGTATGTCTCTGTACATTCCAGACAACAAAGAGTTTCCTCTGAGGAAAGCTCACCACAGCATTCACAAAATTTCAGTGTGTCACAGGATTCTTGGCTTTCTCAGTTTTCAGATACCCCAGTACATGTTCAGTGGGATTGAGGTCATGTTACTGTGGAGTAAAATTCTTGACAGTCAGGACACCTTGGTCTTCTTTGGTCTTCAAGTGGTTCTTGTAAAGTTTTGAGGTGTGTTTGGGGTCGTTAACCTGCTGAAGCATGAATCCTTCTCCACAAAGATGCAAACCAGAGGGTACAGCATGTCTGAATATGGTGGTGCTTCTCCTTGGTAAAACACCCCCTGGCCTGAATATTCCCACCACCATGTTTCACTGTTGGTTTGATACACTGTGGTATCATTCTCTGTCCTTTGTCTCCTTACATGCACCCTTCTGTTACTGCTATAAATCTTGGATTCATCAGTAAGACTTTAGTAAGACTTTTTTTTTTCCAGTCATCCTCTGTGAAATTCTGGCATTTCTGGGCCCACCCCGTGTGTCTGGCCTCATTTCTCCTTCTGAGAAGCGGTTTAGAAACCGCCACTTGTCCTCTGAGACCAATGTAAGACAGCTTTCTTATGACAGTATTTTTGATTTTTTTTTTTTTTCTTTATTTAGCAAACTCTGCATCTGTGATGAAGTTTCTTTTTTATCTTTCAGCGAACTAAGATGCAGTGATCTTCTGATGGTGTGGTCACTTTCGGCTCGTTTGACTGTGCTTTGCATAGAACTGATCCAGTTTCTGCCAAGCGTTTTACAGTTCCATTCACTGCCCCCTTAGAAACCTTCACTCTAGCCATGATTTGATGCTGAGAAAGCTCGTCTTTGCCTGAAATATATATATAAATATATCGATTTCTGACACTTTCCCTTCGCTCTGATGCTGTTTTTAAATGTACAGCCACAACATTAAAACTTGTGGCTGATATGTGGATGTTGAACCCAGTCACAATTAAACTGGGAGAATTTGGAAAAAAAAAAAACTCATTTGAACTCTGTCTAAATAACTGATCAATCAAACTCAAGAAATTTAACTAGATACTGTATGTTTATTTGGGACAAAGGGAAATATTTCCAGGATCCTTTCGCATCTTTTGAGACTCAAGTCTTTTTTTTTTTTTTTTTAACTTTGAAGATTCAGTTCTGACCCTGCAGTGTACAAGAATGGGAAATATGAGATTTTTGAGGTTTCCACAAGTTTTCAAAACAGATTGTTTTCGCCAAGGTTTTTATAAGTTACAGCCATCACGACACAGTCAAAGTGGTAGTATTGAAACCAAGCACAGGCGATGCCAGAGATGGGCTTAAGTCCTGAATGTTTTCAGTAATGCCCAGAATCTTTAGTATTCATCCGTCTGGTATTTTTATTCTAAAACCCAGATCATAGTTGCATAGAAACCAATGTGTCTTGAAAGGAAAGGTCAGAACAAAGCACTGACAGAATGGAAAATGGAGCATTTCTTTCCCTCAAATAGTCTTCAAACCAAATATCCAGACCTTACTGCGCTTGCAAAATTAATGGGCATGTTCCCGGGAGGTCTGCGAGCGCTGAGGGCTGTCCAGATCCACAATTTATCAAGGGAACTCCATAGATAATGAGAACTTTTCTGGTGAGGTCTGCACCCCAAGTGGACTCTCTGGAAGTCCACAGGAAGTCCGCAGTCTGGGGTGTAGGCTTCAATCAGAAAATGACTCATTATCTGCTGAAATATGGATGTGACCATATTACAGCAGCAGCAGCAGCAGGAGAAAAAGAAGAAGTACATCTATCTTTGTAAACTTTTTTTTTCTTTGTGGAAGTTTATTGATGTAGTAAGGTTTTATATTGCACATACAGAATATGGGCTGCATAGTTTGAGTTTTCTTTTTTTACTGCAAAACTACAAAACGTGAAAAGAAATGAATTTAAATTGTCTAATACTTTGGTTCATGACCACATACTTCCAAATCAAATAACATTCTGCCTCAGCTGTCATTGTGTTTATGTAACATGCTTTTCCAGCATCTTTTTCACCACAGTGTTTTAAAATCGACTTGAATTTGAAGCCATTTTTAATTCTAATAGAGCCAAACAGCCAAAGCTGTTTAAATAGATTGTTAATTAGAACATCACAATTTAACATTTGGATGATAAAACACTGGAAATATGACAATTTAATGAACGCTCAGTTTTTCTTCAGCACTTTAAATGTCAGAAATACCTCCACTTTAATGAGTGCGGATTTCAGTGGCAGCTTCTTACTGTTATCAGAGGTAATTAGTGAACACAACACACTCTCTACCTTCTGTTTGAGCTTTTATATTCATGCTGGGAACGACAGAGAATAGAGGCTTGCGTACTTGTGGATATCGGCCTCAGTAACCTGCACTGACACGGTTTGGATGGTTGCTGGTCACTGGTTCATCCATCAAAGACCAATGAAAAAGCCTCTAGAACATGGAAGTAATTAAACCCACTATCTGGCAACAGATAGAGTCCTGGTCACTGGTTGAAGGAACAATTCAACATTTTGGGGAAAAAAAAGTTCCTTCGTTTTCTCCATGGGAGTGAGACGCTCAGATGAATATCAATCTCATAAACACATTAATTGGGTCTTGATCAGCATTTCTGTTGGTTGTCGTCATGGTGACGAAACAACCCCAGGAAGCAAAACCGAAACCATCAAACTGCTTTCCCACCCCCAATTTCCTGTTTGTGTGCTGATTAAATTAAAAAAAAAACAATAAAAAAAAAAACATGCAAACAAAATAAAACTTTAGAATTAGGTGTTGTTAGATAGCCAGGCTAGCTGTTTCCCATTACATCCAGTCTTTATGCTACACTAAGATAACTGCTTGTCAGCTCTTACTCGTTATTAATTCACAGACATTAGTGAGGTTGATCTTCTCATTTCACTCCTTCAGCTCCTTTAAATCTAGTCTTTAAATCTAATCAGTGAATCTGTCTGTTGGTTTTAAATGTTTGTATTAAAGCCTGCAGTCCTGAGCCAGATAATTGTGTACAATTAAATATATACACACATACTGACTTGTACTTGATTGCTGTGCCAACATATCAGGATTTCTAATGATACAACAGTTTAGGTAAAATGAGGTAAAGAAAGGTTTTTGTACAATGCAGCACTGTATAAAAGAAAAAAAAAGTATAATTCAGGACTAGATACTTGAGAAATGATGTAATTTTTCCACATTATGTTTGTGTTTGCAACCGCTGTGTCAGCCTCCTTATCCAGCGTCGACACAACACTGTGCACCAGTGCACAGCGGAGACTGGATTTACACCCGATTGGTTTCGTCATTGATCATTCGCTTCAGGTGCTCAACTGAGAAGATGTGTATTGTGAGTGAGAGAGAACACAACTCTGTATTTGTATCTTGGTAGAATAAAGATTTATGCCTCAGTCCCAGAGCGCGTTTCACACACCTTACATTTCCAAAAGTTCTGAGCTGTGAGCAGAGGTTTTTGGAGCTTCTGTAAAAAACGGCACATCACAACGGGTCTTAGTGCTCCTTTCCTGCCTTCAGGCAAATACTGTACATTAGTAACTGAACCAGTTCTTGAGTATTGGTTTGTTGTTATATCTAAAGCTTTAATGATGAATCTGATTAAAAAAAAAAAAAAATTAAATCCACTTTTTCAATATTTTGGTTTTCGGTGGTGAAGCTACATTTTTGCTGTATTTGAATTCCAGGTGCAAAGGCTGAACTGAAATTGTGTCTCACAACAGGGTGTGATGAAACACACTGCAAAACACACAGTTGGTTGTGGTATTGCTTTTTTTTATATCTCATGAAATATGCATCGTGTTGACTTTTTTTTTTTTTACAATTATTTTTTCAAAATTCATGGCACTTTTACAGAGTCAAACACCGTGATGATGCAAAGGGAAGAACAGTCAATGAGCCATACAAGCCACAGACAATTCGGTAAGAGAAATCAAACATGACATCACCAAAACACACAGTTATGAGTGACAATAGTCCTGGTTGTTATCACGACAGAAACCCTTCTGAAACCAGCTGATTGGGCTGACTCCTCCAGCCTGCCTGAGGGTTTATATGCTCAGGAGAAGAAACAGATCAATTTCACTCCATTACACTACATTTACATCACATGGAAAGACAGGAGAAATGAGCTTCTGCTAAAAATACTCTTCCCTCAGCTCAACCCAGAGGGCTGCCGAGTTAGCTGTAAATCATTAACAAAAAAAAAAAAAAAGTTTAACATTTTGAGAAATGGGACTCGCTTTATTTCTGAGAGTGAGACGTGAAGATTGGTTAGGTCACTGTGACTGGTCCACAGACCCGTCGCATGCCTCCTGAAATTGGAAACATCAAGGTCTGCGGCTGTCTGCGATTATTAAAGTCAAAGGACGGTAAAATCAAATAAAACTCAGAATATGTGCTGTACAATGTTGACATACAGCCCCTGTAACTGACGTTTGAAGTCACAACGTGATGTCACCGGCTAGTGTGCATATAGGCGACATCATAACATCATACTTTTTTGTTTATATTGATTTCATAAAAATTGAAGTTGAAAAAAATGAGGTCAATATGCATCTAAATTTACCTTTAAAGCTCAAAAGCTCTACATGACAGGATCTGGTTGTTACATTTACAACTCGGACATGCTTCTTTCTGGCAAATTAAATTGTACATGGGTCACAGCAGATCCTGTGTGACATTTACCTTGCATATTTAAAGGACCAGTGTGTAGGATTTAGGAGGATCTATTGGCAGAAATGGAATAAAAGATTCCTAATTCTATTTTCATTAGTATATAATCACCTAAAACTAAGAATCGTTGTGTTTTTGTCAGAGTGAGCCCTTCGTGTCTGCATATAGGGAGCGGGTCCTCTTCCACGGAGCCCGCCATGTTGTGCCACCATCTTTCTACAGTAGCCAAGAAAGGACAAACCAAATAATGGCTCTAGAGAGGGTCTTATTTTTACATAACCTGAAGGCCACCATGGGTACACTATTTGAAAGGGAGGGGGGAGGAGGGGGAGAAAGGGGGAAGGGTATTAGGTTGGCTGCAATCTGCAACCTCACCACTCCTACACACTGGTCCTTTAAGATTCTTTGCAGAGACCTGCTAACAGAGATAACGTTAATTAGCTAGCAAACAAACTAATGTTTGTTAAGATGCAGCTAAAACAGGTAACTCCTTCTATAACCAGCAGTTCTCACTCTTCAATAAACTAGACTCTTCATGTATAGGTAGTTAGCTAAATGCTTAGCTTTAGAAGTGTTGGTACGTATATTTTGGAGCTTAGATAGAGGCAGGCTAACTGTTTCCCCCCTGTTCCCAGTGTTTAAGCTGAGCTACGTTGACCGTGTCCTGACACCTGCTCTGTATTTAACGAGCAGACGTAGATTAAAATCCATCTTCTCATCTCACTCTCTGAGAAAGAAAGCGAATAAGTCCACCTCTCAAAATACCAACTATATTCCTTTTAGCTGAGAAACCGTTCGCCAGAGGCAGATCACATCTGTAAAGGAGTCTTTACAACTTCAGCTAAGTTTGAATGTGTAAAAGTTTTTTTTTTTTTTTTCTCCTCCACATAAGTGACTAGAAATCAAACTGAACACTGAAAACACAAAACAAATCCTTGTTGGCTCCAGAGGACATAAACATAACAATAAGAATATTCATAATAATAAAAATAATAATAATAATAATAGTGATGATACACATAATAAATGGAGGAGCCGTGGTGAGGGATCCCTGCTACAGAGCTGCCTAGCACAGTAATACTGTTAAGACAATGGGACACGTTGTGCTGTACAGGCAGATAGACAAACACACAGACATGGGACAACACACACTGAAGTACATTCTGGAGTAACACTTCATAATTGTCATCATGCAATAAAGAATAGCAAATATTTGCTTAAAAACACAAAAAAAACATGGCACATAGGTTATTATTATCTCAATCCATTATCAGATACATATCAAATATAGAGACATTTCTTAACAAATATAAAGTTATTGCATTTTTTTTTATTATTACTTCATATAAGACACTATATGCAAGGCATACTGTGGAAAATCTTCTCTACCCAAAGCAGATTGTGGGTAGTGAGTAGCTGATTGTCCTTTTGTTATTAAATGGCTTCTAGTTCATATGTACAGAGAGGAAGCATCCCTTTTAATACTTTTCAGAGCTACTGGCCTCACACAAAGGGAGTGATGATCCAGGCTTTTCCGCTGCTTTATTTGATTAAAAAAGGCCGTTCACCTGCTGCTGGGAGACGTCCTGATAGCGCTTTATCAGAAGTGGTGCTCATAAGATTCTCCACAACAGCGTTTCCCTAACATAACACACCTGTGGGGATGTGTTCGCTGTGTATTCGAATCCCGATTAGACAAAGACATTATAACATTCCAGCTAATATGAAGAAATTAAACTGATTTCAAAGGACAACAGCCCAAACTTGGCACGCTCAGGGCGATTACAGGGGAAATCCACCATTTCTACATGTCAACATCAGTTTCCTCATCTGGGAAAGTATCGCTCAGACTGTGAAAAGAGTTATTTAATGTCTTCTGTGGCTCAAGAGGAGCTTTGTTAAATCTAAGAAAACAAGCCTAATGATGCTTTAAGTGATACCATCAAGGCTGTGTCAAGTGGGGCTTAGAGACCACTCACTTTTAATCAAAAATCGGCTTTATGATCTGTGGAAAGACACTGGCATTTTCCAGACGGGGGGGGGGGGGGGGGGGGAGTCTAATGAAAAGATCATATCGAGTAATAAGCTACCATGCAGAGTAACGAGTGTATGGTCTATGAACTGCTTCCTTGCCAAAGCACTGATTGTACTGTTGCTGTTGCACAGTGTGAATAATGCATCATGTTCTGACATTTATTTTCATGCACTTGAGATGCATGTATAAATATCTGAATGATATTTTATGAACACCACTTCAGGGAAAGTGTCATCAGGTTTGTTTCGGGGGGGAAATCAGGTAAAACTGATTTTCAAATTTAATTTTTTTTTTTTTTTTTTTAAATTTCAGCTCTGATACGCTTCAGTTCACTGCCGAGTGAAACAGAACAGAAACTGGGCTCTGTTAATATGAATCTGTTAACATGTGAACTCTCTGACTGGCTTTTGGTCTGGTCAGGTTTCGGGCACTCTGTTTGGTCAGTAGTTACGAGTGACTTTGGAGGCTGGATTAGTTTCATCTGAGCTGGCTCAGTCCATTGAGCATGGCACTAACACTGCTGAGGTTAGAGGTTCAAACGCTAGGTCCATATACACCTCACATGTATATACATGACGCACTGCGGTACAGGCTGCGCATTCTCATTTGTCAGAGGCTTCGAAAGTGTCACTTAGATGCTGATCAGGCTCCATCTAATACAGGCATAACAGAGAAGTCTGGATTTAGTGACATCAATCGTTTTGTTTGAGTGTGTGTGAAAGTGTATGTGTGTGTGTGTGTGTGTGTGTGTGGTCGAGGGAATTTCGGGTAATTAGTCAGACAGATGTGCTGCCAGGCAGGGATGTTTTGTCCTCGTCTGTCTCCGAACTCCAACTGAACACATACGAGCACGAACACACACACACCCAAACACAGACACAAACACAGACACGCAAAGCCTCAAAAGACAAAGAGACAAAGTGAGTTATGAAATTTACTTCCCAGCTTTCAGAGGAGAGCTTGCTGCTGGGACTAATGGATAAACACTGCTGGTATGAAGTCAAATGCCTCTTAAAGGTCAAACACACACACATTCACACACGCTCACACACTGAAGCACACTTCACTGGAGGGAAACCCAGCGAGTAACTCATCCACTGAATAATACTGTTCATCTGTTCATACAAAAGCTTTCCGTAATAATAGCTTTTCCACCGCCTTGATTGTTTGACACGCAGGTGAGTAAATTGGAATGATTGTCGAAAGACGGCGCCGCTGCCTCTTCCTGCCCAGATGCACTCACCTCATGACACCCCTGTCATCCTAGGTGGTGGTGAGGGGTGGGGTGGGGGGTACTTTGGAATACTTAGAGGGAAGGCTGGGGAGGGGGGGGGGGGGGTAATAAGCACTTAGAGCTGGTGGAGGCCAGGGGCTGTGGCGATGAGGAGGCCAAGGAGGAAGCACAAGCCGGGGGGCAGAGGCGACGTCGGAGCGTCCCCGGAGGAGTGGATGGAGGACGTCTTGATCTCGGAGGCGAGGAAGGCAGAAAGGGGCACTTGTGAGACCAGCGTGGGGCTGGCGTAGTTGATGAGGGAATCGATCTTCTCGGCCTCCTTACTGCAGGCTTCGATCTGGAAAAACACAACATTCTGATTCACAAACTCCTCTCAATGAGTCAGCGCATTCGCTCTGCCAGCCTCTCTCTATTTTCTCATTGACCTTTTTTTTTATGTTTTTTTTTTTTAAAAGGTAGTTTGGTTTCATTACACTTTTATGACAAACTAAGTGTCACCAGATCAATGTCATCCACCTCTGGTGATGCATATGAATGTGTTTGGTTCTGGAAGTTTATTTAGTGTCACCCAGAATGGATTCAAAGGCAATTTGTCCCAATTTCACCTCATGCTGTGTAGAAACTTTGTTTTTGGCACTCGTAGTGTAATTTTAGGTACTATAGTTATCAGAAATGGGCACCAGACAGGTGAATGTGTCATTAATAACTCAGGGGTCCAGTTTTAGGCCTAACTTAGGATGGGTCTGTGTGACCCATCCTACAACATACATTAAGGATGTAGAGATAATCCTTATGGATAACCTCACAAGAAAGATACAAACCGAGTCAACCACAATTCAGGACAAAAAAACAAACAAAAAAAAAATCTCAAATCCACTTCCACACACACTTTAGTTCACATTTCCCCACATCTCGTAAAAATAAAGAAATATCAGTCACATCATGTCCTAATTACCGATGTAACTAAAAAGGTTTGTGTGTGTGTGTGTGCGTGCGTGCGTGTGTGTATGGGGAATTCAGTCTCAAATAGATGAGACTGGAGTGTGTATTGAAGAGAGGGGAGAGTGCAGGCTGGGAGAAAAGTTCATTTCCATCAGAGGGGTAATGAGGAAAAAGATTATTTCTTGCTTGGCAGTTGAGAGATTTTACAGAGGCCAGTCTCCAGCATGAGAAGCCAAGAGAGTGTCATCAAATCCAGGAGGATGAGCCAGTAATATGATTCTTAAGGTAATGAGCATTTCCCATCAAACAAGATAGGGAAAAAAAAACAAAAAGAACAATCCATCCTACTCTCTGTGCTCGCCGGCAACAGTCATCCTAGGGTCTGTTGCGGCTCAGGAGTTCTTTACTCCACTAAAAGCTTACTATGACTACAAATACATGATATTTTAAAAATGGATTTAAGCTTTCTCGGCTTGTGGTTTAGATTTGGTACGAAACTGTCTCTCAAAAACACTCCCTCACTTTACATCGGTAACTTTTTTGTGACATCTGGACAATTGACATTTGTTCAAGTAATGTCTAAGCAATGGGACATTGTAATTCTTTGTTTTGATGAAATGTGAACTTCACTTTTTGTTTCAAGACCGCACCCCTTATTACTTAAGTTGTTGTAACTTAATTGTCGTAATGTCTGGTGCCCAGATGGACAAAAATCCGGCTGCACACCTCTGCCTCTGACCACCTTGAATATTACATTGCATCACGAACCAGTGGGAAAAGCTGTTGCCTAGTAACAGCCAAAACTAAAAGGCTACCAGAAGAAGTTTACCTTAACCGCAGAGACTGCTGTTTGCTTTGTGCTTATCTTTTTTAGCACAGTTGCTCTTCTGTCTAAATCCAGTGCCACTTCATTCTTCCTTTGCAAAACTACCATCCTCTGCTTCAAGTATCAATGTTGTTCTTCAAAAATTATCAATTATCTGCACTGTACCTGTAAGTGCAAATGATTAACTGTAAATCCGTCCGTCCTACACGTTTGGTGCAGGTTAAAAAGTGAAGGTGAATAAACCTTGACGACAAGACAAAATTGCCGGAGGGAAATGTAGAGATGTTTTCATCCTAACTGATCAACTCAAATACATAGCCCAGAAAAAAAAAAAAAAAAAAAAAATTGTGCCAGACTAATTGAATTTATTTTCTATTCAGGCAGCGTGCACACGGTGAGGAGCAAATCTGTGGAGGCGCAAGCAATCTGAGCCCATCGCAACACGGAAATGAGTGAAATTCAAGTTGCACAACTCTTCCTCCCATATGCTGTGTTAATTCCTCCCAAACTTTTTTTCAGCTACACCACAGCGCTGATAAGGCAATGCAGCTGAAAACCTCAGGGGAAATAAACAGAGCATATGCTGGGAGTATGAACCACATCCATCAACCTTTCTTCTTCCATCAACTAAAAAAAAAAAAGAGTGATGCATGTTTCTGTTTTCTTGAAGATCCTACCTGGTATTAGTGTTTGAACTGGATCTGGATATTCTATCTGGACAAGGTAAAAGCTCATTACTGCCGGTACAGAGGCAAGCAGAATGCATTCTGATCGGAGCAGCAACAGTTCTGACGACTGCAAAGGTGGTCAGACTCTTATTATGACCTCATCTCATCCAGGTTTAAAGGCAATCCGAACAGCCAGACCACATTCTTAGGAAAAAAGTCCTCTTTCTACTAGCTTAAGCAAGCCAAGAAAGTCTTCCTTCACAACAAGTGATTCAAAAATGAATGACTCCCTTTCATTGCCTTCCTTCCAGATATAGATATCACGTTAATACCCGGTGTAAATGGGGCCTAAAGTCTCAAAAAAAGTCTTTAGAGACAACATTTGTGCTACAGGTAACTGGCTAGTTAGCTCCTGACGATGCAGAGTGTTACTGCAAAAGTTGAGCAAGGTCCAACTGCTTTTGTTTTTTTTTTTTCTTTGCTAGATGGTCGCCCTGGCACCAAAATGCTTTCATTGACGGTGCTAATGCTGGTCTGAGTCAGCAGAGGCACAGAGACACAGTGTGAATGAACCGTCTGCCCTTTTGCACACCGAACATGTCACACAGACAAAAGAGGCAGTCGAGGTGTTGCAGCCTGGATGTTTTGATCCAGGGAGTGAATGTGATAAAGGATATGCTCCTTTTTCTCTATTGAGAAAAAGGAGCATATCCCGAGTTAGCATATTGATGTGTCGTTGCAACATCATTCATCTCCCATCTCTCTGTCAGCTCTCTTGGCACTTCTTTAAAAAATACTACTGTGAAAAAAAAAAAACCTTTAATTTTCTCTGTTTGCTTTGTCAGGAAATACATTTGTATTTCAAGGAGACATTTTGGATTGGAGCTGAGATATAAAGACAGGAAAGGCAGTGGACAAGAAGAAATCTCACAGTCATTCATTTTTCTAATCACTGAGGCTGATCATTTCAAATGCTCTGTACAGTATATTTATACCTCTTTTCTTTCTTTTCTTTTCTTTTTTCGCTGAATATATCGCTCCTATGAGGTCACAGTGTTTGCTCACGAGAACAGAAAGACCTTGAGCTAAAAAAAGACAGGAACACTAACAAAAATTGAAATATCTTCGCCGTCATACCTCTACTTTCCTCCCACAGGCCCCGCTGTTTCCTGAAAGGTTTCAACTGCTGTGCTGAGCTGATTTGTTCCGAAACGACAAAACTGATGCAACCTTTCTTTGTGGAACTTTCCCTCAGCCAGAACTTTGAGGGAATGATTTACTCTGCTGTTGTTGTAGAAGCTGAAATGACTGAATACAGTGAAACGGCTGTCCAGAGTTTAACTCTGCCCGTTTTAAAGTGAAGGTTCTTTGAAAATGAAAAAGAGCCTAGATCTTCAAATTCAACCAATTCTTTTCTGAGATTTCTTTCTTTCAATAGTCTCACTTTCTTCCTCCTGTCTCATTCTGTCTCTCCATTATCTCTGTATCAGTCTATCAGCAGTATTTTGTATAAAGCGTGTTCAATGCTTTTGGGCATGAACTGATTTTGGTCTAAGATTAGATTAGATTGATACCAGCAGCAGCAGTTATATTACCCACAGCCTGAAGACATCTCAGCTCCATATAGAGCTGTACTTCAGTGTTTTTAACCCACTTAATGGGTGTCACACATAAACCTCTTTCTATTAGAATAACCTAACGCGATGCCCTTTCGTGACCTGAGGGCACGACGGATGGGCTGAAAAGATTCATGCGATCACTTCTCTAAGCCATCGATTAAGCACACAATAAAAGAGCTTTAACAAAAACTGAGGCTGTTGTCAGTAGAGGTATAGGTCTCAGCGGTGTACAGGTTGTGTGTCATGTTCCTGGTGATTCTGGAACATGACAACACAAGTGGCCGCAGTGATCAGTACGCTTTCGTTCTTTAATATTGAGATTTGGTGCAAGGACATTTAGACCTGTTGGATCAGCCGTAGTGTGTTACATAATTATGACGGCAATTTTATATGTTGGTATAAACATGTCAGTCACTTTTACAGTCCCACTGTGTCGGACCACCACGATACTTTCAACACAGCATCAGTCTGAACTGAATACCATATGTTGTATTAATATTCAGGCTGCAGCGCAAAGTTAAATATGAACAGAGAGAGTGGATGCATGTCTTGTTTCACCCTCCAGAGCACAGTAACGCATCTATCGCTTCACTATCAGCTCTTATGCACAAAGAAATGAAAATGGGTTGAATAAGCTATGAAACATCATGAATGAGCCAATTTCAAGTTGGTAAGGAGATATCAAAATCTGTTAAAGCGTTTTTTTTTTCCCCCCCTCTCACAGTGCAGAGCAAAATAAGTTAAAAGACACATTGTACAGCCACAGTAATAATCACACTGATACTCCCTCTTAACACATTTCCACTCAAAGTGCAAGCTAGTGGATCCGTAGCTTCACACGCCCATAGGATGTCGTGCTGATAGAGAAACACAAACCTTGTCAAAATTGATGCTTAAACTGGCTTTTGGAGAACATGAAATTCACGTTGAGGATTTTACAATCTCATACAAGGACGAACTGTGCAAAATTTAAAAGAAATCACTACAACGGCCGGAGCCGAAGTCATCACGTCATTGCAATCTCTCATTCAGCATTTGTTTCATCTGTTTTCGTCTTACTTTTGTTGCCGTACCTTGGCACGTATCCATAAAACTCACCAACGCTCTCTTTCACGGCCAACTTTCTAGCTGTAATTTCTTCTGTCTAAAGCTTGCAGCGTTCGCTCTTCTCTCTCCTGCTTTTATTACAGACGTCTGAGTGAACCACAACCCTTTAAATCTCCCTGAGCTTATGGGAAATATGGTAGAATTGGCATATGCAGTTAAATGCCTCTACTAGGGGGAAAAAAAAAGGAATCCACAAAATGAATTTTGCTTCCGCATGTTCACGAGATCTTGTGTAAAAAGCAAAGTACTGTTTAAGTAACCACATGGTGGTGGTGCTACTGGTTAAATGTTTCAATATGTCAAGCAAATATATGTAGTGTGAATCGTGTGTAATAAGTATGATTTCTTTTTTTTTTTTTTTGTTATAGGTACTTTTGTGCACATTCCCATAGACGACTACGGTATTTAATTAAAAAAAAAAAAAATCTGGATAAAGAAGAATTGAAATGTGATTGCTGCCAGACTGATGTGGCAGTAATTACACTTATTAAACAGTTCACTGAGGCTTTGGTGTGTTGATAATGACGAGTGATACTTACTTTTACTACTGACATCACTTGATTTCCCTCATTTCATTAACTAATTACTGATCAATCAAGGATGGAGGGGAGTATTTTGAAGTTTTATATGAAAATAACTGTCATACATTGTTAAGAACTTTTATTTGATTAGTACATATTAGTTATAGCTATATTTTTTGTATATTTCTTATGCATTTGTTAATAGTATATATAATAAACAATCATGACAATTAAGTAGATGAATGCAAATGAAGTGGAAAAAGTGAAGACACTGAAGGAGACAGATGCATCCTCCTCCTCAGTTAACCACTTTAATCACTGGGAGCATGAATATTTATGTCCAAAGCAAGCAAGCTGGGTAATTAGCAGGGCTAAACACGGCTATGTCTGGGAATTGCTAACATTTGTGTTTATAATGTTTGCGAAGAATGAAAGAGCTCCTGTTGTCGGCAAAACCTGCAACCTGGAAAATGGAAGTTCCTCTGTGACCGAAGGAAATTATTTTAATTAATGAATATTTATGATAGTAATCTTTTAGTGTTGCACAGTATGGTAATAAAATGAGGGTGACAACTGCAGTCAGTCAAAGCTGTGAATAGCATCTTGTCTTATAAAATCAGCCATGCATATTTCTCTGATATTGGTCAAAAATAGTTTCCAAAGCTTGTAAAAGTGATGTATATTAATAGAATTAATATATAATAATAATAAATTGGGAAAATCTTGGAAAGGTCCTTTTCTTCTTGGACAACAATGAAACTCTGTGGCACATAGGGATAAGATAAATCAGGCTTCAGTACACACAGAATACTTGTTAGCAGCACACATTTGCTGTTGCACGATCAGAGAAAAATAAAATATCTTTAATGTATTTTATTTTCAGACACACACAAGCTGGTAGTAAATGATGTTTAAAACACTTTGTGAAAAGCAACAAAAACAGATGACTGGATCTACTGTGTGTGTTTGTGTGCGCGCGTGTGTGTGTGTGTGTGTGCAGATAGACAGAAAACAGTCCAGGGCAGAACTGGTCTGTCTTTGTGAGGACCAATCTGAGTTTTACACCTTGTCCTCTCACAGTGTTTGTGTGTGTGTTACCTGCAGTGGTGTTGGCTGCTGGTCCACCGGGGCGATGAGGACCACCAGCTGATGGTCGATGCTCAGGTAGCCAAAGACGTCGCACTGCGGCACCGAGACGTGAAGCCGCAGGATCTGCAGCACATCGTGGACCGTCACCGGCTGGTTCTTATTCAGCTGGATGTGGGTAGAAGGTCAAACAGAGGGATCAGACAATGGTGAATGTATGTTGCTGTGTTTCTGTGTTTGTGGTCTTATCGACCAATCAAAACACTTTACACTACAGGCCACATTCACCCATTCACACGCACATTCTTCCAGCCCTTTTCTATCACACTCACTGATGATACATCAGGGGCAGTTTGGGGTTCAGTGTCTTGCACAAGGACGCTTATATTTTCACATAAACCTGGAAGTAATTAGAAAGTTTGAGGATTCAAAACCATTTGAAGAAGTTATGTCATGTAAAATGAAGAAGGCATGGGCTCAGATGAGACAGATCATTGCTCACTAAGTAGCATTGTGGATAACGGCAAAAAAAAAAAGGCATCAGAACCAAGAGACAGCGTCAGAAGTTGAAGAAATTGTTATTCTAAGCAAAGAGCAGCTTTCTCAGCGTGAAATCATGGCTAGACAGTGGGGACAGTGCATGAAACTCTAACACGCTTTGGACAAACTGGATCAGTTGAAAATGACCAGAAGATCAATACAAAGCTTAATTGCCTGAGAAGATAGAAAAGCAACTTTATCACAGACAAAAAGTCTGCTAAATAAACTCAAATGAACTCAAAACTACAATCAGCAAAAGTACTGTCAAAAGAATACCATCTTGAAGTGGTCTCAGAGGACAGGTTTCAGTTTCTAAACCACTTCTCAGAGAGGAAAACAAGGCCAAACACTTGGACTAAGAAATACCAGCATTTCTCAGTAGATGACTGGAATGGCAGTAACCAGAAGGGTTTATGTAAGGAGATTGGGGACACTTGAAGACAGAGAAATCCAAGCACTCTGTGACACCACATGAAGCTCTTTGGGACATGGTCAGATCATGCTGGGAAAACATAGGTGTGTCCCAGCTCGAGTGCATGCTGTCATTAAAGCAGAGGGGGTGGGGGGGGGGGGGGGCATACCAAATACTACGATATTCAGAAATTCAGGTACATTTTTCAAAGATTCAACTTAAAATTCAAATTGTTAAGATGATATTAGCATTTGTAAATAAAAACATTTGTATTACTTTTGAAACAAATGCGAACTTTTGGACGCCACTGTATCTGCTACTAATGCTGCTATCTAATTTCTAGCCCGTTTAAACAGCTTTCTGTTCTTTCCATTAATGATTCATGAAAAGAAAATCGGCAGTAACGCAGACTGAGAACGACTGAGAGGAGCGTCCATGTAAGAATGAAAAAGTGAGTGCGGCTTAAAATATTTAGCTGCAGCGTTTATCTCCGCGGACTCCTCAGGCTTTGTGACGATTACTTTGATATTTGATTTGGAGGCTGAAACTCCAATGAGCAGCAAACATGGCCAAAATCTCTGCGGTGATTAGAAGAGAAGTAGCTTGGCTCCACACTTCTCTGCCCTCTTCTCTGAGTGATTATAAGACTAAATAGTGTGGAATGCAAATTAAAATAGAGAAGTATGTAATTGCAGTGACACATGACAGGATAAAAGAAATAATTTAGTACCGATACAACATGATGCAACATATTATAATCAATAGGAATATGATATAAACAATGGAACTGATATCATCCCAAGAAACATACAACAGCACTTAGAGAAATTAAGGATATATATGACTTCAATATGCACGTGACACAACAGCACTGTCCACTCTTTTTCCATCTCAGAGGCAGCAAATTTCTTTCTACTTTCATTTGAATACAATTTAGGGAAATTCAAACTATTTTTGTGCATTTAGATTGAATATTATGATTCCTGTATGTACCCGTAGCCATACACAATGCTCCTAGATGATTCAAACAATCTAAAACATTTCCTGTGTGCCACACTGGGCAGGCAGTTCATACAACAAGTGTAAAAACAGGGTTATAACACTACCACTGAGAGCGCTGATGTCATGTCCTCTGTATTTCTTCAGGGATTTTGAGGATTTTAGGGAACCTGCGGGGAGTTTATATTTTATAAGCTGATTCAAATTTTCTGTTGACTTCATTTATTCCATTTTGTCCACCTTTAAACTAACAATTAAAGAATTCCTTATTTCCTCACCTGAATTTTCTTCCTAGCAGTGTGCAGGTTTTATGCCTGAAAAGCCTGTATCTCCAATTTTGGTGTTTTTATTAAAACAGTAAAGCAAAGTCAAGGATGAAGCATTTCTTCGCTGTGTTGTTTTAAAAAAAAAAATCCTATTTCTTGGGTCAAATAAATATTTAAAAAACCCATATTTCTGGTGTCTTTTTTTTAAGATCCTGGCTATAGCCTTATAGATTCATGTGCACCAATCTGCTGGCTACATACTGAATTTGTATTTTTGGCAAAAGAGAGAAGCAAAATTACCATCCATTTACTTATATTATATATACTGTATATTTTGGGAAAGAAGCACGCACTGAGGAGATATAAAGTGAAAAAATAATAAATAAATGGAGATATTAAAACATAAAATATATCAAGCAACGAACCACATTTCAGATGCGACACAATAATGTATATAGCAGAGCTACAATTTTATCAGATGAATTATTTACAGGAGGCTGGCTGGAAAAGAGCAAAGGCACCCTGGGGCAAAGAAATGCAATAATAGCCACAATACGCAGCCTGTTTGTTAAAAGAGTACTCCACTGATTTAGCATTGAGCTCCTGTAACACTGCCGAACATGTGTTGGACAGTTTTAAAAAAAAAAAAAACAAGAAAACCTGGTTGTTTGTGAGTTCAAATGTAGCCTGGTTTTAATGCAAGTGTTTACTAAGTGTTTTACACACGACTAAATTAAAACTAGTTCTTCATTATAGATTAGCTGTTAGTGAATATTTAGACCTGTTATAAAAGTTTTTGTCAATAACATTTGAACAAAAAAAAAAAAAAAAAAATAATAATAATGTTATTTAATTTAGAACAATCGGACAGCAATCATTACAAACTCTGTGAAAACTATTCACTCTGATATATATGAAACTAATACCTAAATTTACAAAAGATTTTTTGTAAATTTTTGGAACATTTTTGGAATTATGCTAGCTTGTTTTGACGCAATGACTTCCTGTTTACATATTTGATTGCTCTCAACTGAACAGTGCTACAGCGGTTTCCAACTAGGTTAAAGTTACACATTAATAAAGACTTTATTAGCTGAGACTGGCTGATTTCTTAAATCACTACTTTGAAACTAGCTAGCAGTTACTCAGAAGTCTGGATGAGTTTTTATTTTCAAACTTGTTAATGGATTTATTAATTATTTGACACAACCCAATTCTGGTGCCTACATTACCCACAATGCAATGTGATCTCTGACAGTTCAGCTGGAGATTTGGGTGTGTTATGCGATTAGCGGTCTAATGTAGCCTAGAGCCTCTGGCCTCAAGCAGAGATGAGAAGTGGGCTACAGAGGTTTGGCCAGTTTGCTTCTTTCTAACTCCACACCTCCACATTTTTTTTTTCACACTTTGATGCAGTGGAATTCCCCTTTAGGAGCAAATGGCTCTAATCCTCCATCTATAAAGATTTATTTTATGAATGAATGATGATACGTGAATGAACTGGTTTTATAAAAGCAGCCTGTTGCCGAGCATGCGGCGTAGAGGTGCTCTCAGCAGACTTAGTTCCGGTCTCTAATATCCTCATGTCTCTTAGCAGCTGCAGATGAAATCAGCTCTGCTTGTGTTTGGTATTAAAAGGCTTAATGCTGAGTCTTACTATGATGTGCTTGTGCTGGGGATTACAGCCAAGTTGACTGAGAGCCAAAGGGGGTTTGTTGTATAATTAAGATGATCAAAATGAGATGCCAGTGGGACTTATTAGCTGCTAACATGTCAGTGTTTAGGCATCAGCGGCCTTCGACTGGGCTGGGTAAACGTTCAGGGAGCCTCGGGGGAAGCACATGAGAGGACACTGTGGTTAAAGGTGGAAGGAAGTAGCCACTTCTGATTGGAATGTTAAATCAATAATATCTATCTCAAGATAATACCTGTGGAACTATAGTACACAGTCTGTTGGCATACATTTATACTGGGGTTTAAATGTACTGTGCAGCATTTTATTTGTCTGGCAAACTCTATTCTTTTTAACTCACTATCTGGACTTGTTTGTCTATGTCTGTTTTATATTTCAGCAAAGTAACAGCATTTTAGCTCAAGTAAATCTGAGGCAGAGAACTGTATTTGTATTTTATTTCAACTAAATAATTACTACCTGTACTGCAAAATGTCAACAGATCAGCAGGTTGTTGTAGGTAGCTGCCAACTGAGCTAGCATGTGCCAAGCTTTACAGTTTTTTACATTTCCTTGAATTTAACATCAATTTAATGCAGTTTTCCAGTAAAAGTAAATAAATTATTAGGTGATTAAGATCTAACAAAGATGTAAAATCTTGTATTTGTATTTGAACCCACTCAAAAACAACAAAAACGCTTTAAACTGGCCATAAAAAAATTTACTAAAACACAGTCTTGGTTTTGCCCAAATTAGAAAAAGCAATCAAAATGATATTAAAGTACCATCTGAAAATTGTACATACTGTACTGGTTTAGCTGTTGAATGCATTTACAGTATATGACATCATAATACTCTTAATACTGATGCATTAGTTTGTAAGCAGCATTTTACTGTGGTTTAGGCCAGTGACTCCCAATGTAGGGGTTGGTCCCCTCAAAAGAGTCACACAATAAATAAATCTGGGGATTTGTGACATGATTAAAAGGAGAGAGAGAAAAAAAAAACCTTCTTATGCAGATATTTGGGTTCTCTTGATCTTTCAGACTTTTTCTCCATTTCCAGAATATTAGAATTCTGGGTCTCAAATGTGCCAAGGGGTGCTCTTTTAACAATGCCTTATATTCTATAATGTTGCCTTTTATGATTTGTGATTAACTAATAACGCAGACAAATGTAGTGGAGTATATGACAAAAAAATAAATAAATCCCCTCTGAAATATAGAGTAGAAGTTTAAAGTAACATAAAATGGAAACACTCAAACTACAAGTACTTCGAAGCTGTACCTAAATATGGTGCTTGAGTGAATGTACTCAGTTATTTTCCAGCCCCCCCCCAAAAAAAACGATAATGCCAGCTGTTAACATGGACTCATCATTATACCACTTTCAAAGTAATGGCTGCTCTCATTTGTATGGTACAGTGTGATGGCTACCAGCTGGTGATAAAATGGGAACTGAAGAAAGCCTTTATTTGAAGTGTGACATCACCTTGGCCTGCCAGTAATTCAGTTAATTCTTGTAGTTTGCATTTGCACAAAACGCTACACAAAAACTACAAAAAAACAACAACTCATATTATTGAGCATTTGGCTGCTTTTTAAAACAATGATAGCATTTTTTTTTTTTTTTTGGTATCATTGCTTTCCTTCATTTTTATTTAACCCCTGTCATCAATATGGTGTGAGGAATACTGTGCCAAACATGACCAGGACACACACAGCCCAGAGTTTGGGTCAACGTGCTGCGTTTTTTCCTCCTTTACAAGAGACTTGTTTTGGATGTTAACTGACTGTGTGTAAATGTTTTTAGATAGAAACAGGGAAAAAAAAAAGAAAAAGAAAAACATGAAAAATGATGGTCAAAGTGGTCAAGCGAAACACTACTTTTGCTGAAATTGTATTCCAGAGTGGTTTACTTCAATAAAATGTTCTGTTCAGCAACTCCACTGTCACTGCAATTAAGTGTAAAATAACAGAAATGTGATTTTTATTTTTGTGCAGCCTGCTTGTGGCTGCAGTAGGGAACTCTTTGGATTTACAGCCCTCCCAAGTGGCCAAGACCTGTAATTACATCTTACAGCACTTAGCCATCCAGATACAGAAGACTGCTTAATCACATTCTCAGTCTAACGAAAATATACTTTTACATTGCTTTTCGTCAATTTTCTAAAAATATAGTCTTTAATAATAATAATTTTGATTGATTTTTATTGTTGATTTCCACTGAAACTATACTTCAGAATGACACATAACTATTCTTTGGGTTCCATATACTTAAAATCCTCCACTAACAGAGACAAACTGCAGTACTCTTGATATTCACCTTACATTGCGACATGATGCTTAATAGACAGTCACATAAATCCCTACCTTAGAGAAAGTGTTCATCTGCTCTTTGTTCCAGAGGATCTGCAGCATGCTGGCACAGACTGGACAACATGCTCCTGGAAAGAGGTCAGAGGTCAGAGGTCAGAGGTTATTAAAATAGCATTTCAGAAACTAATGCTGTGTACATGTCACCTTCATAATATAGCATTAACCTGTCTGAGGACAGCTCAGTATCCCAGTATCCCTGTAACCTTTTTATCTGAGGCATTGGTCCACTCACCAGGTGGTGTGACAGGGTTGCAGCCTGGAGTGGACAGAGGTGGACAGGGAATCAAACTGCAGGCGGAGTCGGGGGCCACGTCAGACACGGCCCCCACAGCGTGACAGGGGCGCTCGTAGTCCACGGCCACCCTGTCAGAGAAGGCGTCGCACACTGTGTTGTAGGTCTCACCGTTATGACCGCAAACCTGCTGTGGCGTCCTACAGGCATCCTGTGCACAGAACACAACAAGCAAATGAATAAACACACACACACACACACACACAGAGAGACACATACCTAAATATTTTATTTCAGATACTGTATGTTTCTCCTGCTTCACATTACAAGGCTGTTAGTTCAATGTAAGATCACATCGCATATTTTTTCTGTCTTATTGTTATTTTATTGTCTCTAAGGGCTTTTGGGCAAAATACAATGGGAACATCTTCTAGGGAGCATGAATGCGATTAGTAAATATTAAATCAATCCATCCATCAGACTTCAATATCTCTTGCCTGCCTTGTTCTGATGGCGGCACCTGAGGTTTAGACAGCAATGAAAAAGCATTAGCATTCATCCTCTGGGAATCATGAATCTTATTTTTTAAAGGGGCACTGCACTGTTTTTACAGGTCAGAGACAATCTACTATTAATGAGGTGGTCTATACAGTCTGTGAAACAGCTGTATAACGTCAGACTAAACAGTCCAGATTCAAAGTCCACTTACTAGATTTGTGGAACATTGATCACGTGATCATAAGTTGTGACCCTTGTCTCCATTCGAAGATGCCATTTGCTGAGGAAGACCATGAGACCTGATGTTGCCTTTTTCAGCCAAATGCCTTTTTTTGGTGGCTAAAACCCAGAGTGAGGATTTTATACTGTAGTTGTAAAGATACCATGTAGACTAAAAAACCCACTACTACGACTACTAAAATAATGCTTCTGCTGTCCTAGTGTGACTGCTTTGGTCTCTGCCTCATATTTTGTTAACTCTGAAGGTGACAGATAAGTGGGAGGATTATTAAATTTTGATGAAGGGCTGCACTCTACTGACTGCTTTTTAGCTTTAGCGACAGTAAGGGCTGCACATGGTTCTACTACCAGATCTGTACCATGCAGATGCATAAAAAAAAAAACCCCAACAAAACTAGAATTATTGCCTCGCAGTCGCCTCCGCCAACCAGTCAAGTTGGAGTTTACATACACGTCTATCCAGACTCATAATATACAAAGACTTTGAAGGGATGTAATAAAAAGGTGCTGCAGACAGACGCCTTGTCAGTGCGGAGGCATTAAAAAAAAAAAAAAAAAAAAAAAAAACACTTGAGAGAAACAGAAAAAGCAAGGTCAACACTTTGCACAGCAATTTGTGCTTCTTAAGCTAAAGACTGAGCCTCCTGAGCTCCACTGTATTCTGCTCATCAGTGAAACCTACCTGGCAGTGGCCCATGTAAGCCAGAGTTTTCCCAGCCTGCTGCAGCTGACACAGACTAGGGTGGACCAGGCCGTCAGTGTCACAGACCGGCTCCACGGTGTTCTTATCGCATGTTGCCGGCCGACCAACACACTCGTACTGAGGGCAGTCTGACGAATCACTCAGACATACACGATACTTTGGGATGCACCTAGAAATACAGACACAATTTGGCTTTATTTATTCATCTGTACTAGTCTCTTTCATGTGAAGACAAAACTTGAGAAGTTCAGACCACATAAAGTATGTACTGTATATGCTATAAGCATATTCAATGCACACACTGTAGACACAACCATCAACACACAGGGAACACATAGGGAAGAAAGTAAACACATTTAGCAGTATATTTTTTGTAAAAAAAAAAAAAAAAAAGCAGAAAAAAAGAGCAAAGCAACAGGAGCAAACGCATAAAGAAACCCTGCTCTATCACCATAGCAACCGCCAAGTCTCCAAGGCTGGGCACCAATCAGGTGTTTCAGCAAATCTGAGTTGGCTTGCTGACTTTTACTGCATTGTTTACCATCGGAACAAAGGAAAATGGTTTGGAGCGGGTGTGTGAGGTTTGTGCATCTGCACGTACCTCCATTCCTTACTGAGCGAGTTCAGCCTTTGAACAAAGAGCCAAGAGAGTTTATGACAGTTTGTGCTGTAGGATAACAGATGTCATCACGGGGTGTGAGTGAAGGTGGTAAATCTCCCTGTGTGACTATGTGTGTGTGTATAAGTGGCTAATAAATGTTTTCCAGACCACATCCCTCAGTGGAAAAATTAATAAAAATTTGTGTCAACATTGAGGATAAACATGCTTAAACCACAGCTTTTTTTCCCCCTTCCATTATTTAACATTACTAGTGCAGTGCCTCTTCAAAATGTTGTTTATCTCATTTATAGTTCAATGTTTATTGCCAGTTTATTAGTTACACCTAGATAGAATGAATGCAGTATGATAAAGCAGGCTTGCAATAAATCCTCCCTTCATGGGGATTATAATATTCAGTTTTTATTGAATCTATTTGAAAGAGGTGTTGATTTATTTCAAAGGTCATTTTGGAGACTGTAATTTGTGGTGCTGTTTTTAACTGTACTGTGTTATACTGAAGTAGGTGTTTCAGATTTTGTCCTTCCCATTTATGTGAATTAAAGTTGACAAAATATTAGCAATGTGTGTCTCAGTATAACTGAATCATTGGAACCCTTTCCCTGAAGTGAAATCAGAATTTCTACAGAAGAACGTGATTTAAAACTTAAAAATCACCGGCAAAGATATTTATGCATATTCAGAGCTGTTGTACTGCTGTGATAAGCCATTTCCAATTTGCAGAGCTTAGGTCTCCATCTAACATCTAACATACATAACATACAGATGATTCTGTGCGAGTTTTGTAGTGGCAGCTTGTTTTCCGTGGGATCCATCCTCTGACCCGCAGTCATCTTTTTTGACGCACCGCTTTCACAACTGATCGTGTCAGTTATGTTGACGCATCGCCTTTGTTCTAACCGACTGTCGTTCTGTGTTTCTCTTTTTACGTTTCTCGAGAACCACTCATCCAAAAAACCTCGGTCAACGCTGCACTTCCTTGGGCCCTTGACAATTCACACGTGAAATCTGAAGTTGACTGGAGGAGTGGTTAGTAGGATACCATGGGCATTGAAGATTCTGAATTCTGATTGGTTGGAAGGTGTGGAAACACCTATGATCAAGGTGCTTTTTTGCAGTTCAGAATTAATGTGCAGCTGTTAAACTGTAGATAACTGCAGGCAACAGTTACCTAGCTTGGAGCTAGGGTTATGTGTGTAACTACCTAAACAGAGGACCTAAATAGCTACAGGGGAAAGGAGCAATGAGGAGAGGAAGTAAAAACCACATAGAAAATAAAGAGGTGTGGAGAAATCACAGGTAAGAGTGAAGGAATAAGAGTGAGGCAGTGAAGGCACGACGTGTCTCTGTGTCTGTGACAAAGAGAGAGGGGGAGAGGGGCCAGCCTGAATGAGAGGGAGCATTATGCAATGTTATCTCCACCGTACACATCGTTCTAATAATATCATGCACAAGAACGCTATTCTGCTATTCCCTCTTCTTACGAATGACATCAATCTTTCCCTGTTAGCCACCAAGTCGCTGCATGACTCGCATATCATTTAACAAAACACATCAGGGTGACATCGGTCACCACAACCTCAGAAATGTGTAGACCTTTGGAAACAATTAGCTTTAAGATATGTCCCTTGTTATGTGTTGAATCTGTATCTGGATTATCAATATTAATATTAAAATCATCCACTATAACAACACAGTTAAAATCAATATGCACAGCAGACAGTTATTTAGCCAAGTCATCAAAAAAAAGTTTGAACTACATTTGGGGGACCTTTAGATGGTTACTAATATTAGATAGTAACCATCATATTCCATATGACAACTGTTTGCACTGGTAGATATTGTAAAATAAAGTGGCTACTCTACCTTTCCTCAGTACTCTAGCCTCTTTAAGATCACTGGTACGTTTAAGGAAGTGGCATGGAGTCTGTCTCATCTCTGCTGGACATCTGAGTGCTGCTATCTGTGGTTATTGGTGTTTAATAGCTCATCAGTTTCACTGAGTTTCAGTATGGTAGCTTTAACTAACTCCTTGTTTGGTGAGTGTGGTGGAGGGTGGGAGGGGGGTCACAGGGTCCCTAGTCATGTGGAGCAGAAGGTCAGAGATGAGGGGGGAGAAAGATACAGGCTGTCTTCCTGTGCGCACTGTCCTTCGCACTTATCCACACATTCTTGTTTGGGTAGGGCATCCGAGGACATAATGTCGTTTGGATGAATCCCATAAGGTTTAAAGAAGTCTTTACAGTTCCCAAAGATATTGAAATTGTCAATAAACTTTATCCCATGGGTGAGGCACAAAAATGTCTGCTAAAAGATTCAATGCCTTTCCCTAAGGGCTGGAATGGAGGCTGAGACGAATACATGTTGCAGCTGACAGTTGCTCACTCTCTGAAGTAGCAGGGAAAAGTCTTTTTTCAGGATCTCAGAGCGAGTTTTCCTTGGTAGAATGTCAAAGACCAAGCATGGATGATAATACTCATATTACTTGGACTGGCAACAGCACCGTTAGCTCCCTGACAGATGTGTCAACCATAGTTAGATTTGCAGTCTCTGCCATTCTTACATGAGCCCCCCAGTCAGAATAGTGTCTGGCTTATCAGGTGTGGAGTTAGCAATGTTTCTTCTGGTTCTTGGACAAGCAGTGGTTTTGTCAGCCAAATCTGACAGGATGCTCTACATTTGATGTAGTCCAATGTTGTACTGAAGGTGCAACAGTCTGAATTTCTCACTGCCATGTATTTGACGCAGTATGTATGACGAAGGGGGGGGGGGGGGGGGGGGGGGGGGGGTGATGATGATCCGTGAATAAAATAGGGGCCATGATAGGGGCCATGTGGCCATTTACCCTTCCCTACCACAACCACAGTCACCTGATAAAGCAACAGTTTGCTAGTCACAGCCGTAGAAAGAGAGATGGAGAAAGAGTGGTAAAATGTGTAGCTGAACCCACTTCTCTGGCAGGGTTTTTTGGCGCAGGGGTTACTGAGGTGCCACTGGCCCAAATATAACCGTTTGCAGTGGTAGACATTATAAAATAAAGTGGATACTCAACCTTTCCTAAGTGCTCTAGCCTCACTTAAGTTTAGTGGACTAAAAGTGCGCTTTGAGTACACATTGTTCTGCTATAAAGTGTCTGACCACGCCACAGGCTGTTTAAGATCACCTGTATGTTTAAGGAAGTAGTATGGGGCCTTCTCTGCTAGACACTGGAGTCATACTGTCTGTGATTATTGCTGTGTAATAGCTCATCAGTTTTACTGAGCTTCAGCATGGCAGCTTTAACAAATTGCTTGTTTGGTGAGTGTGGTGGAGGGTGGGACGGTGTCGTTGGGTCCCTGATGTGGGACAGGGACGTCCTCTGAACGCCTTGGGTGATGTGGAGCAGAAGGTCAGATGAGGGAAGAGAGATACAGGCTGTCTTTCCTGTGTGTGCTGTCCTTCACACTTATCCACACATACTTGTTTGGGTATGGCATCCCAAGGGCATGACGCAGGGTGGCACCGAGTAGTCTAGTAGATCTAGTGATGTCTGCATGAACCCCATAAGGTTTTACAGTTCCATAAGATATTGGAACTGTCAATAAACTTTATCCCAAGATTCGACTGGAGTTAGCAACCTTTCTTTGGGCCCTTGGAGTAGATGTGGTTTTGGGGCTATTTCTTTGATTTTGGTAAGCCTTAATGTTAGTGGTGTGATTAGCTTCCCTGGGTTGTCTGTGAACATTCTCAGTCATCCAGGTCATGGTATTTCCAAAAACTATAGGCTACAAAGGCAACTTGACTTGCTTGAGGTCAGGTCCAGTTGCCTTTAATTAGCTAGCTGTCTAGTGCCAGCTAATCCTGTAGCGTTAGATCACATCCAGTGTGTCCACAGCAGTGTTAGCCAAGTTCGTGACAGGATGCTCTACATTTCATGTAATCCAGCGTTTAGAAATCTGTGTCTATCCATGAGCATTTGGCAGCTCTACAGCAGGTGCTACAGAGTCAATGAATTGGTCACAAGGAATACACATCCACACAACTTGTATGGCATTATCATATGTGTGTGTGTATATATATATATTTAAATTTTTTTAATTTATTTAATTTATTTTTTTTTTTTACAGTTAAGGCATTTACCTGTATCCAGTGCAATTTCTTGGTGCAACAGTATAATGCAGTGTGGACGGTCACTAATAAAGGGCAGGAATTAACTGCACTTACCTGCATCAGTACAACAGGCATGCCAATACTCATCATTTCACTGCTCTGGGTTTCTTTTTACTGTTTTGATTAATTAACTCCTACCAAACATTTCTCACTGTTCTACTAATCCACTTATGAAACTCAGCGACAAGGATGGTGAAGAAGAAGGCTGCAAGAAGGCAAACATGGATTCAAACAAGGACGGTTTCATTTATTATTCAAAAATCTGACTTGCAAATGTTTTAGTAAGATAACGCACCAAACGTGTTTGTGAAGGAGACACACAATATGTTTAGAAGACAGGCACTGGAAGCAAATACAACTGTGTTTAGTGACACAAAAACTCCAAAGGGTGCCTTTAATAGATAACCAGGAGTGTGGGGGATTATGCCCTTTGAGCTGCAGGAAAAAGCTTTTATGTGAAACTTGTGCAGGAGTGTTGAGTTTCATGGACGGTAGATTAACACCAAAGCTGAGCTGACTGGATTAAATTAAATATTAGAGAATGAAAACAGTGTTGTTGTTAGAGTGCTGAGAGCAGCAGAGTGGTGAGCGTGACATGACTCTGTTGTACTAATAGAATCAGAGCTGCAGAAATGTACATTATACTGAATTTATCAAGACGGTGAGAAAACTTGACATAAATGTTGAGTTTGCATTAACAGCAAACAGAATCAACGGCAAAGTTTAACAGAAGCAGATCAGAAAACAGGGTGACGTCTTAGGCATTGTGTCTAAAATGATGTTAAAATATATTAGCCACTTCCGACGGGCACATGTTGAACGAGCACAGCATGAGTTCATATTGTGACACGAGTACATTTTAGATTTTTATATAATCTACATATTTTTTTGTGATCGGCAGAAAAACAGATGGAGGGAGAGAGAGAGGAGGAGAAGGAGGAGAACTGGCAGTAAAATGTGTAGATGAACCCACCTCTGGTTTCTCTGGCAGGGCTTGTCTGAGCAGGGGTTACTGCGGTGGCACTGGCCAAAGGCAAACTGACGGTCCTTGAACCCCATACAGCGAGCCACACAGGCGCTGGGATAGGTGCGCCCGTTGGAGGCGCACACTGGGATGAAGCGGTCTTGACAATTACAGGGAAGACCTGAGGGAGGGTGAGAGATGACAATTATCATGAAGGAGGAAAGTATTCTTTTCATCACAGTGGACTGGGGTACATGGTAAGCACTGTTGGGCAGCAGAGCCGTCGCTGGTAAAGTTCTGGCTATTGGTTCTATTGGTTTTAATAACACTGTACTCACCAAAATAAGTGCTTAGATCCCATGCTGTGGGTTTGATTAAAACCTGTTTGATCGCTTGTGTTTCTTGACCTATTTTTAGGAATGAAGCTTTATTAGCCCAACTCTGCTCTTCATTAGGTGGTGAAATTCAACCAAATTCCCATTTCAGCGCGATAACGAGCAGCACTTCTGATGTAGCACAGCCTGGTTCCAGGTTTCTGTCTGACATTTTAGATTTGTTTAGTGATTTAAATACACGGGCTGTTGAGCCGGTTCACAGCAACTCTTAAATCAGACCTATTTCTTTTACCAATGTGGACTGCTCCTCGAAAAATATAATATACTAGGTATATTATAATACGCCTTTTTTTTGCACAAAAGAAAATGAGACTGAAACAAGAACTATGACAATACATATTATATATTTCCTCAATTAATAAAAACACAGATGGATAATTACATTTAATTACTATTTTAATCCAAAGCCAAAATGTTCCGTCTCTGTTAGTGATGTTATTTGATGTTACCAGTTCTTGGAAGAAACAAATTTATGGAGTAAATTCATCTGTAAGTCACTGATTATTAATCAAGAAGCAGCAACAAAACAACAGGATCAAACTATGAAAGCATGCAGACAGCATGCAGGCAGTAAAATGACACTGTAGCAATGTTATCAAATGCAAGCAACCCTAAACCTTACTGTCATTCAGCTAACTTTGGTGTTGTTTTTGTAAAGAATGACTAAATTCCAGCCGTAACCTTGCAGTATACGCCTGCATCCATGGTAACTGTACCCATGAAAGAGGAATAGCTGCGGCCTAAAATTGCTTACAAGACTTAAAAACCAAAAATGAGACTAATTTGAGTATGAAGTCAGACTGGATGACACCTTATTCCATCTTGTTCAGGGATTTTATTAGGCCACCTTCCAGTTTCTAGATCCTTCTAGCGGTAGACCAACCTTATCTGATACGACCACAGCCTATTCAAACCATTACATGGACGAACCGGTAAAGTGTCGTCGATCCTCATCTGAGTTGACTCCGAGACATTCTCTGGTGGAGCAGACGGTGTTGCCAGCGAAGCAGGAACAAGTGTGGCAGTCAACCCTGAAAGACGTCCCGTGGTCTGGTGGTAACACACACAAAAAACGCACACACAACAAGACAACAAAAGAACGTCTGAGCAAGATGTCGTGGCTTACATTCCAAAACGTCACTTGAAATAAGAGATAATTAGGAGGCATTTACTGAGGTGACAACATGTACAACTACAACTGTGAAGTTGGAGAATGTTCAACAAAACACTTTCTGATGTTTTTTTGTTGTGTGTGTGCTCAGAGCAATGAGTTTAATGAGCAGCAGTGGGTAGTGTGGTGAGTGCTTGCTGGCTGCTAATACATTTAAGGCATTTGATGGTGTGCTGCTGTAGAAGAAGGATGGAGTTTGACAGTATTCAGGTACAGAGGAGAGAGCCACCTCATACTGAGTGATGGAGTGTAATATCAGCCCGAATATGATGCATCTAGTGTACTACTAGTATGTGACTTATTGCTTATTACTAGTGTTCAGAATGAGCATTAATCTACTCTTTCCTACACGAGAGCAGTGATTTATAACTACCATTACCGCCCTGCTGGCTGTTCTTCTTTTCTGTTACGTTAAAAATTCATATATCTAAAAATTCTGGATAAGCCCCGAGAATATTTTCACCCGGAGAAAGTCGACCTTCCTGCCATTTTTCATGTTGCACCCGAGAAAAGTTAACTTTTTAAAAAAAACTCTGCTTTTCATTTAGATGACTTCATACTGTAGAGTTTGAGTTTGCTCGCATGAACTGAAACAATAAGTTTTAGTGTGTGCATCCTACTGCTTATGAAGAGGAAAACAAACAAATGCATTAGGCTAATGGAATGTAAATAAGGGCTGTGTTCCCTTGTGCTCTCTGGCAGACACGCTAAACACTTAAAAGCTCGCCTGGTCAACAATAAAGGAGTACAAATGAGAATGCTATGTGCTCTGATACATGTTGTTTTCTTATTTATGGAAATTATATAATTCAGCCGGTAATGCACATCAAATTGAAATTTGAGGACCTTAGACTAAAAGGCAATCAAAGGTCCATTCAGGCAGTATTTTCAGAGTGATTTACTCTGTAAAATATCTCTGAACAATAAGATTAGCAGCTATACTTGTCTAGTATGTCATTTGTTACCTTGAGCTCACAGCAAGCAATTAATCTGTATTTCTTTGCTTTGGACTTCACTTCTCAGGCTACATACATGCTGCCCTCAACCTCTCAATTAACCACTCTAAACACTCCCCTTTTATTAAGGTAGTTGGTTTCATTGTCACCATCTGGTATTTTGATGTAGATCTTCTTATACATAGATATAGTGACTTTAAGAACAGTACTTTTTATTAGCATGATTTATTAACATGTTTTTTATAGGTTCAATGGATGTCTAAGAGTTAGAGCGAGCATTGAAACAAATGACCCAGGCTGCACATGAACCGGGGACGCTGTGGATCGTAGTCGGCACCTCAACCCCTAGAATACCAGAACATGACTTTTATGATATGTTCACGACTTTTAAGATCTATTCTTCAATTCAGCACGTACCCAATGAGCCAAGTAGCACTTCTTTCAATAAGAAACGATTCATACAAATCACCTGCTGCCACCTTTGACTGTGTGTTTTTGGGGGAGGATGTGTGTTAATGTGTTAAAAACAAACTGCAGAAATCTTCAGTGCACTTCACAGGATGTTTCCTGGCAACAGATCTACACATAACTGAAGTCAGTTCTGACTTTCTGAAGTTGTAATGGTGCAGCCCGATTTAGTAAATCTCTAGGCTGAAACTAGCTAGTAGTTATGAAAAACGTAGGAAGGACTTTATCTTTAAACTTAGAAAGGGAATAACCCTTAAATCATTTTCTTGTGATGCTGAAAAAAAAAACAGTTGACAGGAGAAAAGTCAGAAATCATCAAAAAGCTGACTAGAAAAAGATACAAGTATAGAGCAGCAAGAACTGTCAGTTACTTTACTCTATGAAAGCACAGCTGTTCCCATAGTCAGACAGTGATACTTTATCCACACTTTACTGGCCACAGAAATGCCTCTGGTTCTGTATGCTATTCTGCATACTGAATTTTAACTCCTTGCACTTTGTGCTCTCACTTATTTATGTTGCTGTTAATTAATCTGTGAGGATTCAGTAATGTAAATAAGGGTTTGCAGTGATACTGTGTTCATGTCATATTGAATGGTCATAATTCTGACTTTTCAATTTGTAAAAAGCCTTTGTGTCAACATTCACGTCGAAATTAGAGAAAATTTAGGGAAAGTTGGACTTTTCTAAAAAATCTGAGCTTAACAAAATAAAAGAGCCTAAAAAATGTGAGATGTGAATCACCTATCTTTTATTAAAATGAAGGCAGCATGAGTTGTGGTTGTTTTTCAAGAAGAAGCTTTAGTGGGTTATCTGGGACCCAGAACCCCCGTGATGTAGTGACTCGCAAGCTAATTGACAAGATACAGTGGCTGGCAAGCCAACTTTGTATTATGCTACCACTAGCCAGCCACAGTAGCTCATTAGCCGAGCTTGCTACTTGCACGCTAGCAAGCCTCATTGCTTACTGGGCAATAATTTAATATAGTCCATTCCACAGACATATTTGTACCATCAACAAATGTCTCATGACTGTTCACAAGCCTTGCCTGTTTTTCGGAGCAGTTTACACTCCAGCTGAACCTGGTTACATAAACGTTGTGCAACACAGCTAATATGACAGCTCCCTCTATTTTGGATTCTCCAGCGTTGTGCCCTTAGGGGCCTGCAATGTCGGTTTACTATTGGTCAGCTGGGTGGTTTTTCTTACTGTGTTTCCATGATTATTGCTAATTTTTTATTTATTTTTTTAATCAAAGTATGTGACTGCACAATTAAGACTACCCATCTTAATTTGTCAAAGTTTTTTCAAGCTCATACAGCTTCAAATTATATGAAAGAATTATATGAATATGCTGGAGGCAGTCAATGATAAAGGAATAGATTCTAAATTGCATAAAAAAATTATCCATCAAAACTTAGAACTATTGTACAACGATTCTGTGAGAGTGGGAGAAAGAGTTATCTCTTATAACAGATCAGTGGGAAGTGGTTCTGTAATGATCAAACTACCTATCCAATTGTGTGAGGTACAAAATTATCCGGTGAAAAATATTATTTTGGTCATTATAACCAAAATGCATCAAAATATTTTGGAATTTATGTTGGAATGGGTGGGGTGGGACAGGTACACTAATGCATCAATTCTAGCACTACCTGAATACTGAATTTCTTAAATTGTATTTGATGTGCACATATTCCAGTATGCCCTACTGTGTGTTTCGTTGGGCAGTAAAGTAGATGGAATCAGTTCTCAAATGATGCAAAGGCTTGGAGATCTGGCTCAAGGAGCATCTGGACTTAGTCTCAATGAAACCAGCAGCCACGACTTCAGAAACAGAATAATGGACTTTGAAGATTCTTGGACCTCAATTTGGTCATTCCTGAACACAACATATCTCATCTAGGTACACATTCTGGTGGAAGGCCACCTGGGGAACAATATTTGATTACTGTTTTTCAAATTACATCCAGGTTGCTCTCTTAAATATGCTAAACACTGAAATATATGCGTTGAATGACATGGAATCCACATTTATGTGCATAAGTTAAACCCCAGGTTGTAACTTGGATTGCTCTGCCCACCCCCATCTCTTGCCTTCTTTGTTTTTCTTGGTGTCATTTTGGTGTATGTATACTGTATGTGTATGTTTATGTATAATAAATACATTTGAAAAAATATGTTCAAGTTTTTTTTTTCCTGGCCAAAGTTTATCAATATGTTTTTTTCTTCCTACTGTTTCTAACAGATGGCTCAGCGGAGATGTGATTTCAGTGTAGTGGGGGAGGATTTTACAAAACAGTCTAAAAAACCTGCTGCATACTTCCCTAAGGAGCTGCTAAGACACCTAAAATCATCTCATTATATGCCTTTTACTGGACAGTATTAGTGTAATAAGTATGTGTAGTGTAGTAAGTAAATGAGCTTTACAGCATCCGACTATAATTAAAATGATACACAAACCTAAACAGCCGTGCAAAGTGGTTCTTTTAATAGAATACATTAATCAACACATTTGTCTTCATGACCTACGGGTGGTATGTGAACTCAGTGATCAGTGGTTACATGGAACCTGTGCTGCTGCCTCTACGAAGTCATTTTTTTTTTTAAGTTTTACAAAAATGTGACTACATAGATTTAAGCCTGTGAAAGCCTCGAAGAGGGGTACCGCTCTGATCCCAGTGCATCTAACCACTGTCACTGACGAGGTCTGTGGGACAGATAATACCATTCCGCTTCAGTCACCACCTCAAAGAATATCTTGAGCTTCAGTGCCTAATTTGAAAAGAACCACAACTCATTCATTTTCACTAGAATCATCTGTAAAAGAATTGTTGTGGTGTACTTAGGTGGAGGAGGCTGGTGAGTGATAACACTTCTGATACAGTTTCTTTGAGGCTGGTCATCTCTCCAACCGCAACTGCATCTCGAATTCTGCTTCATTCTACTTTAGTATTATTTTACAATATCAGAGGTACCTGGACTATGTGTATGGTAATAAAAATGGGTAGATAGCTTATCTGCATGGTTCAGAAAGTAGGCTGGCTTGTGATACAGCAACTACTTGTAAATCCAACACAAAGTTTGTGTGAAACTGCTACTAACTACTAAGTTTTAATAGCTACAAACCAGTTTCACAGTAGTGATTTATTAATTTAGGATGCAACACTAATGAAACATTAGCAAAAATCTGCAACACCATCATGAGTGGTAAAAATCTGATTATGTAACCTAACCAATGCGATTTGTTTAGTCTGTTATTAGTGTAAGTAGCATAATTTGTAATTAAAGCTATGTTGTGTCATTTTTGTGAAATCTAATTTTCAATTTTTGCAGTTCAAACGCAGTCTAAATGAGTTGTATATTAACCCTCACGCCTCATATGTTAGCTACAGGATAGTTTTATCAGTTGGTTTGATCTGCTGGGCAACAGTTACAGCTAATAGGTGTAGTGGTAGGAGGCAGGACATGAAAGGGTCTCTGGTATCAGTCACACGCTTTATACAAGCAACCGTCCACTCCAATCTCCTCTCTTTTAATGAAACTACGAGGCATGAGGAGAACAGTGTCCCACTGCTCTAATTTAGATGCGGCAGATAAATCATACTTGTCCAAATTTCATTTCCCTTTCCACAGGAAGTGATGAATCTAATGACTTATTTCAAATAATTTCGTGACTAATTTCATGAGAGTCATCGAGGGACATCAGCAGCCTATCCTTCATCAGTGCTATCTCAATCACACAGGATTCAGCAGATTTAATGAAAGACGTTCCTCAGATTTCAACACTTGCATCTCACGACAGCATTCATAAGCCTTTTACAATGAATATGGAAATCTACGGCTATCTACGGGGCCTGTGGAAACCTTTTGGACAGAAAACGACAAAGTGGAGGACTCACTCTTCCTCTGTCCTCCTACGATGCAGGGCTTTTTGGTGTCCACACAGGGCATCTCCACACAGTTCTCCAGACGCCCACTGGGACCACAGCTACACACCTCGTAGCACCCAGCTGGACCAGTGCGAGTTGGCACCTGGATACGAGCGTCCTGCTGCACCAGAAACTCCGAGGCCTCGCCCAGTTTACAGCCTGAGAACACATACACACTTAGACACTCAAAATGACTGCCACGCCACAGTTCTCAGACTCAGAAGTCTCTGAAGTCGACATAGTAAAGCCGCTGATCCGTAGCAGTAGTTGATCCTACCTGGTACGCAGAGGTATGGCTGACAGTTGAGTTCATCAAGGCAGCCCTTCCTGTTGACCTGGCATAAGTGGTTGCTGGGGCAGGGGTTGGGGTTGCATGGATGGATAACCTCCTCAACAATGCTATTGCCTAGTGAACTGGGGGCTGGAGAAAGTGTGTGAAGGGGTGAAGGGCATAAGCAAAGGTTGAAAAGGGGAAGGTAAAACAGGATTAAACATGAGTGTTAGATATGAGAATCTTCTGTTGGTGACAGTGTGAACATGTATTGTGTAGTTTGTAGTCTGATGACTGTAGGCTTGACTTGTCAAATAAAAAAAAAAATTCAACTCAACTCCAACACCAGTGACTTGTAACCAAGCCCAAAGATTAGCAAGACTGAGAGTGTAGCTAAAGCTAAAGCTATACTAGCTGCTTTGTGAGGCTACAATTGGACACAGTGGTGCCTTCAGCTAAATGCTAATGTCAGCATGATAACACGATCACAGTCACAATGCTAGCATGCTGATGTTAAGCAGGCATGTCTGGACCACATTTCATGGCAATCCATCCAATAGATTGCCTTGAAATTTGAATGGAAAATTAACCAAGAACTATTTATAAACATTATGGTGGCATAGATGAAAAGTCAGGGGATTGCTTGCCAGAAACAACGAGATAACCACATTCTTCCATTTCTGCTAAATGTATAAACAACCTTTTTTTTTCCGCAAAAAAAAAAAATTAGCCATAACAACTTTATAAGACGATATAATGGAAGTATTGTGTCCGTCAGCTTCAGAACTTCTGTGCTCCTCTGCCCCCTAGTGGCCACAAATCAATTTACTTGCAGATCTAGTTGAATGGGCATGATCCAAGGGGCTGAAAGAGGTATAGATACAGATTCTTAAATACATTTGTTGTGTTGTTTGTTTTCCTTTTATCAGTCCTGCATCTGTGTTTGTACTTCCATCTAAAACTGAGCCCTCCTACATCTCACTACAGCAAAGACCGACTGCTGCTCAAAGCTAAAGCTTCACGGACATTTCAAGTCACCTTGAGGAACATGTACTGTACGTAGTGACTCACTGAGGTATCTGTGGAGGGGGATGCAGCGTTCAGGGTCATCAATGGGAGACAGCAGTTCACAGATCCTCTCTGGTGTTTGTCCTTCGTGAAAACGTTTCCTGTCCCCACACTGGGTCAGGATGTCCACACAATCTGACCTGAGGACAGATAAAAGACGATAGAACACAAGAACAGGACAAGCCTGAACATGCAGCGTAACAGTGCTTAACGTAACATAAAGTGGTCACGTGTCATTTTATGGTAGCGAGCATTGGAAGAATAGACCGACGGGTGCAGAGTGAGAGGCTCTGCCAACACACGCAGCCCGTGGCTGGAAGTGCACAATGGTGATGGTGTAATGTCATTCAAGACAAGTGGAAGATTAAAACCTGAGAGGAAGGCTGTGTCTGACAAATGACTGAACAAGACATATAGCCTAAGGGGCAGGGTGATGTTATGCAGTACACAAAGCTGCACACACACACGCACACACACACCAGACATGACACAGCAGATCCTGAGAGAAGGGCAGGGCCTTCACCTGTCTATCAAAACCCCAGGCAGATGTATTTATATTCTCATCACTCATTATTGACTATATTACTTTATAATGTGCAGGCTGGGAGGAGAGAACAGAGAGGAGGAAAAGAATGACAAGAGAAAGGCTAAATTGGACCTGAAGGTAACGAGGTACACATGAGCGAGCTAAGACGAAAATAAACCACAAATGAGATCGAGAGGAATTAAGAGTAATTACACCACAGCAAGTCCATTAAAAATGCATATTTTATGATTTGAGAATAAAATATGCTCAAAGATAAATTACATTTTTTTGCTTTTAGTAAGAGGTTCTTGTTTTGATATAGACTATAGAACTGTCAACAGGAACCTCCTGGATTTAATCTAGAATTTGGAAAAGTCAATATTAGTTCCTGTTAGTCATACGACCGAAAGCAAAAGGCTTCATGGCTAGAGTGTAAATAGCAGCACAGCCACTAAAAGGAGTTTTCGACTCTACTAAATTTGTTAGAATATTTCATCAGACGTGCTTGTTGGATGGTGGAATAGCTTTTGAAACTCCCTGCCCCCTCGTATCTTTCCGAAATTGAGGAAGCTGCGTCTGAAAAGTTCTGTAATTTTTCAAAAACTGACAATCGTGCTAAAAAAAAAAAAAAAAAAAAAAAAATTCTTACACACAAATCATGTCTTAAAACAAGTTGGAGCAGATCTTTAATAATGGCACAGCACTGGATTTATCAACACTGAATACTGAAATTTGTAAAAGCAGCTTGTCTGACAGAAAAGTTTTACCAGTTATTAAGTATAATGATAAATGAGGCTGCTTTAGAACATGGAGTGAGTTGAGCTAAGTAGTAAAAGCTAAGACATCAGCATAGCAAATTACTTCAAAAGTCTAAAAAGGACCCACTATCCTGCACTGAACAGGCATAATATAACACAACGCCTGTACATTTATTATACGGTTTTTAAGGCTTTAAACTGATTTAAACTGTGGTGAATGCTTATTGTAGTTACTTAGTCAAGTGCAGTAATATCTTATCACTTGTTGGGTGAACTTTTTTCTTTTTTCAAAAACATTGAGATAAACTCAAAAATACTAATTTGTCCAGCAAGGGAAAAAAATGCTTTTAGTTCTATATATGTTAACTCATATGAAAGCCAGTATTCAAATAACAGCTGAGCCTGGGGTCTTCTGTCGCTTTATCTTTAACAGGAATAATGTTTTCATACTCTAATTAGTTTAAAAAAACGAATTAATTCCGCCATACTCCTGATCAGTGTTAAGCTACCATCAACATAACTCTACACTGATATTTTTTCACATTAAAAGCCTACTTATAGAGGGAATGCTGCAAGACCCAAAACGTGGAAAGCCTTTAATCTCATTTTGTGGTACCTCAGCACTGTTTTGGGTATTGAATTTATCAAGACAACAAGTAAACACAGAGGAAAAGTTGATCTTGTATTCACTGGGGAACAGAGGATTTTAGAAATAAAAGCCTGTACCTAATATGAGCCTGTCTAAAAAGGCCTGGTTCTCTCTGCGACTGAGGTAAATATAGGTCCCCGGTACATGCAGATGATATTATTTACAACTACCTTAGCAAAATGTAGAATGAATGGTTAGGACCTGGTTTGGATGGTTAGGATAATTTATGGTAGAAGACCTACTTGCATATGACACTCCCTCTGAACTTGCTATGGCAGGGTTTGATCTGCAGGGAACAGGCAACAGCCTTCCACATGTCTGGTAGACACTTCCTGATGTCCAGCACGGGGATGTTCATGAACGGCATCTTGATCGTCCCATTGGACCACAGCTTGATGTCGTTCATGGCGCCCTGGTCCGACTGGACGTTACAGCTGCGAAACAGCTCGGTTGGCCTGTGGACAGAGACAGCGTTATCTTTACAAAAACTAAAAGAGAAATAAACATTTGTTTGCAGGTAAAAATATATGGCACTATTTGACAATGCAAGATAAGGACTGCAATTTGGAAAAACTAAGTGTGCAAAGAAAAAAAAAAATCATGCGGTCAGAGTCTAAACACCGGACACCATTTTTACACATAAAAGGTGTGCTGGCAGCTGTAGCCTTGTAGCCTTCTGCTCTGCAGGCCTTACAGAGGGAGCTCAAGTCCCTATGGGCAATCTGAGTGTTGTTTTCCTCTTCCACTGCACTAGGAAGTCCCTTTGATGTCTGATTGGTGGGTTTGGTCTCAAGTGAGTCAGCTAATTGGTGGTTTAAAGGGGAGAAGGTTGCAGGCAGAAGTTATGGGTGTGGTTCCATCATTCCATTTGCTCATGATGAGTGGCTGCTTTGTTTATCTTGAAGTAACCGTGTGTGTGTGTGTGTGTGTGTAATCCTAGATTTTTAACTTCATTCAGCCCCAAAATGGTCAACAGTGGTTTTCCTTCTCAAACTAAAACTAAATGGGGGAAATCAGCTGATTCTTATTAAGAGTAACGGAGAAGTGAGGGAGAATGGCAGTCCAAGCATTTTAATCAGGAAAGAGATATATAGTCTGCTCTTCAGGCTTAGAAGAACAAAAGAAAACCCTGTCTATTTCCAGACAGCAATTTGTTTCTATTAATTTCCAATAAAGTATGGAAAACAACTTGAAACTTGTTTGTTGGGTAATCCATCACAATGAATATCACATTTGCTATTATTGTCTGCAAATCTATGTTATTGTTGCACTATAATAAAAGTCTGGATAGAGTTTGAATTCCATTACCAAAAGATGGAATTCAAAACTAAACTTAACAATACAATCTGATGTGATTTGTGCTCATTTGCACTGTAATTTACAAAGTTAGAAGAGAATTTCAGACTTTGGCAACACACACATACAAATGTGTGAACATATCTGTGTATGCAGACACCTAAAAAGATTTTCACGCATCTTCTAATTTCTGTATGTTCAAGCTCCTAGAACATGTACATTAGAGACTTTTTGCACACACATGAATGGCACAAAAAATGTATTGATACCACTCTTGTTGATCTTTATTGGAAGCATTAGCTCAAACTGTGTAATTTCATAATGCAAATGATGCTCTTCTTGTTTAGCAGCCATATCCTACGTTGTCACATATAAATGGAAAACCTGGTATCCCATACCATAAACTCCATGAAACTTGTCCAAGTTTACCATAGATCTAGATTTACTTCAAATTAAATGCTTTTTGGATTGGATTGTCAATTAGCATCTGAAATCATCTCTCCACCCACATCCTTTGGACTGACAATTATTGTAAATCTCCAAAATAGACCAACTGATAGGGAGGCCCTGAGATGCTGTCAGGAGGAGGCCATGATATGTTTTTGTGGCCCACCTGCAAGAGGGACAGTTCTTAACAAGTATACTTATTTTTACCTTTAGACGTACTTGGATAACACGTCATACAAACTAGTTTGTTTCAAACAATGGGGACTTCTTAGCTTTCTTTGTCTGTTTGGGGGTATTTTTTTCTGGTGATAAATGACTGAAAATGCCCAAATGCACCATTTTGGAGAAGGAGTTTCTGGCTCAAGTTCAGCCAAGGCTATGGGGACCCCACTTTATGGACTCCTATAATGGAACCAGCCCCTGAACTCAGACACAGCTACAGGCTATCTGTCACACCTTCAGAGTTAGACAGGGACTGTTCCCTCAATGTTCTTTCAAAGGATAGTTTGGTTTGTCTTTAGAACCACTAGGGGAAGTACTATGAGTGAAATAATAAATCAATGATTAAATGAAAAGAAAGAATGAATTAATCAGTATGTGAGCGAGTTACTTTTTGGGTCAACAGGGTGAGTTGTGTCTAAAAAGCCGTTTTGGACACAATACTCTTTATATCAGGATCGGCGTGATGCATTTAGGAATTAAGGCTAAAGGGCATTTCTGTGTCTTAAACACACACACACACACACAGACACAAAAAGACAGACATGCATAAACACACATTTATTAGCCCCACGCTCCTTCACCCTGAGACACCACCTCCAGGCTAGTGTTTGTATTCCATGCTGCTCCTGGCTACACAGCCCTGCGTTTGAACCCCTCAGGGGAGGAGAAAGTCATACAAGGCTCTCCTGGAGCCCATCAAAGGAAACTCAAAGAGCCTTACATGTAGTTTGTTTGCCTGAAACTTCAAATCCCACAATGCCACAGCATGAGCTCCATGCCATCATGATCAAAAAGCGCAATTTATCCAAGGGTTTTCGTTGTGGAAACATAACAGAAAGCTTAGGATAAAATCAGCTTTGAACAACATATTCAAATACTTCAGGGGCACTATTGTTGCCTCATATATAAACCCATTAAAACCCACATACGAGTTCCCTTTGAGAGAAGGATGTTTGAGCCTCAGCTGCTACTTGAGACCCAGCATCTAATTTTGCTTCCTGTAAGTTTTTGTAATCTTAATATACAATTGTTTTCAACAGTTTGGCCACCAATGGGTAAATGTATTATTTTAGTGATTTTTGAAGAGAAAATAAGTAAATACAATTCCTGCAAGAAACAGGCATTAACCCTCCGGGGTCTTGGCCATGTTTTTGTGCATCAGTGTACTGGATCAGAGAATCTCTTTATATTTAAAGAACTGGATAAATTCAGTACTGTAAGATACAAGTAAGTAACTGATATTTTTTTTTTTTCAGTACAATCTGCGCTCTTGGAATATGTATGTTGCTATAATGCCATGTGACATTATAAATAGTTATAAGACACACAAGCAGAACTATTATAGCTTGTTTTTTTTCACTGGTGCCATGCTGCAAAGCGGTTTCACATCACATACACTGCACTTCTTTGGAACAGCCAGCTCGACCTGCTTGGACTGTCTGCAGTTCATCCTTGTAACCTTGATTTGCAAGTATCACATTTATTGCGAAGCCACAATAAACGTGACACTCAAGCAGGGAAGGCTATAAAAAGATATCAAAGATTATAGAAATGGCTGTTAAGGGGAATTGAGGAAATCAAGGTGAGATCTTCTCTCCTTCCTGAATGTGAAACTCAGGGTTTTCTTCCCGGCAATCTAGGAGGGTTCAAACTCAGATTCACATCAGCCCATTTCACAACAAACTGGCAGGACCTTCAGAATGGGATTCAATTTGCTAACAGAGCTCAAGTGTTTTGCAGATGCCTGGATACTGTCACTTTCTTGAAAATGTCTGTAATTAAATAAATGTAAATGTCTATTAACCCCTTCCCACAGATGGGATTGACAGTAAATTTCCCCTGTGCTAGTCACAAATGAGACATCCTGCAGGATACACACTGAGTGAGTAAATCATTACATTTTCTGGATATGTTCAGCTTGTTAAGGGATAATGAATTCTCCTCACAGAGCCACATAAAGCTCCAAGGAATTTATGGCTAAATTTGTTGTTGACATGAAAACGAAATGCTTCAACAAACTACATTATCATTCTTGCATGACTTCTATTTAATAAGTTTGATACTCTGACTTTACAATCAGTTGAATCTAAATGAAATATGAATATCTCTTCTCCGGTTGCAAAACAAGACCCAGGCTCTTCAGAAAGTGTTTGTGACCATTTGTGGTTGCCTCACTCACCAGGTGATCAGCAGACCGCAGTGTGTGTATGCGAAGTTTATTTGAGTTTGTTTAGATATGTGTGTGTTTGTGTGACTTCCCAGTGCAGCCTTTGAAGCGGTTCCATTTGGCCTCTGGCCCCATCTGTAGGCAGTGTGTAAAACATGCTGTGGTACTGATAACTCCTGGGTCACTCTGGGTTCAAGATAAATGTGTCTTTTTGTTTTTGAGCTCGGTCTCTTTGTTCCTCTCTGTCTCTGCGCATTTTCACACAGACATGTGTACGGTTGTTGCAGTTTAAGTGGAAGCATTTAAAAGAGAAGTGAAGTGAGGTGTGAGCTGAAGCACTGAAAGGAGATGAGATGTCACTTGAAGGGTGAGAGCTGAGAGCATTTGAACTTTTGGTTTCAAGTTCGAGCTCCGTAAGGGCTGAAAGTAGTTAAACTACGAGTTCATGTGTCAAAGTTGAAAGCAGCTGAACTGTCAGCTGAATTACAGGAGATGAAAGTAGCTGAAACGTTGGTTAACATCTAAGCACTGAAAGGAGTCGAATTGTCAGTTGTTTTGTAATAAGCGAAGTGAAGTGGTGAAGATGTTGAACTGTCAGCTAAAGAGTAAGACAGTTTAAGTTAAGCACTGAACAGATGTGTAGACTGAAAGCTTGAAGTGTAAATTGAAGTGTAAGAACTGAAAGCAGTTAAAATGTCAGTTGAAATGCAGGAAAGTGAAGCTGCTGAAGTGTCAGGTGGAGAATATTACATGAAAGCAGAATAAAAGAGGAAGAGATAAAAGCACTTGAAATGCCAGTTGACTGATGAATGCAGTTATTATTATTTATTATGTCTAACTAGTAGCCCTTCTACAACTACACAACAGCATGACAACAGGGTGTTAAGTTGCTCTTCTTCTCAACACATTAAAACAAAGCTGGAATATATAACAATACTGATAAGAAAATCAAAGTAGCCACGTACAACTTGCTTCTAAAAGCATTTGGGCCAAAAAACAAAAAGCACTTTTTTTTTTTTTATCAGAGAACATGCCGCTGTGTTGATGTGAATGTGAAACTGTGTATTTTTCACTGTCAGAGTGAGAAGTAGCAGCTGCTGAAAGCATTAAGAATAAGAGCAAATCCAACACAAAGTGAGATGAGTACTGGACTTTTTGACCATGTTATTCGTCCTTCGGGATACTTTGGAGTTATTCTAAAATCATTTTCCTTTCAATTTTGGAACTCTAAAGAACATGATCATTTTCACGTCTGTTGTTTTGGAGTGGGCTGCAAAAAAGGCCCACTGTCTGTTAAGTGACCATACAAACTTCAGCAGTGATATGATGATGACTAGCTAATGGCAAAAAGAGGAGCTGAGAGGAGAAGCAGGCTACCGGAGAATGGCAGGACTCTGACCTGTTGTTGAAGTTGGTGCAGTAGGTGAGGTCCTTGCAGCCCAGTTGGCAGGGCTCTCTAACATCAGCCAGGCAGTTGATGAGCTCTGTCTCCACTGGGTTGTACTCACAGAGCTGGTCGAAGTCCTGCCACGTCTGGCTGCCCCAGTTAGTGCTGATCTCTTGACACATGTCCCTGTCACGACAGGAGCACAGAGTGTGGATTAGAAAGAGAAAAGCAAACACACTTCACCTCAGCCTGTACTCTGCCTTGGAATATATAAGTCTAGTGGTGGAAGTCATGAGCTCAGGAGTGTGCTGTACCTGCAGAGTGAGGTGTTGGCCTTGGAGCAGCAGTGAAGTTTGGCACAGTCCATCTTGGCAGGATGGGGGGTCTCCTCTTCGGGTGGGGAAGGAGGGTGGGCGCTGCCCAGGAAGCACTGCCACATGGGTTCCTGGGGGAGGGGCTGGGAGCCGCACTCCTCGATCAAACCCTCCATGATCTCGTGCTCTGTGCTCATCGTGCGAAGGATTCTCCGGCACGCTTGCTGGCAGTGCGTGGCCTCCGCCCGGTCACAGCAGTACAGACCTGAGTGTGAAGGATGGATGGACTGCTGGAAAATGTACTATAACATGATAACAAAAAATTCATGCAACAGTCTGTTGAAAGCGTCTATAGATCTTGTGTGCTCCTGGTGCAGTCTTACATTTTCTGAAGCCGGTGTGATGGAAAATATTTGTACTTGTTTTGTGGTTTTTATTAGAAATGAATATGTTTCCCTGTACATGACAGCATGATTTTGATGGGTCAGGAAGTTGGAAAGTTTCCAAGTAATAGCTTCAAGCTGAGGTGAACAGTAGTTTCCAGTAGGAGGCTCCCATCTACTGTCTTTCCCAAGTGAAGAAAAGCGATCATGAAAGATGGATGATATGAGGGATGGATTGAGAAAACACAATAGCAAAAGAAAGAAAATGTAGAAATGTATTAATGTACTAATGGCTCAGTCCACTGTTTTGGAGATTTTGATAATATCACACGATCTTCCTCAGCAGAAGAAGTTGCCTAGTTGTCATGAAACTGCAGCTGAATATATTTCAGAACACTTTCAATCATAACTTTTAAGCCAACATGGAAGCCAAATCCTCAAACTGCTCAGAAGATTGGGAGTTGGTGATTGTTTTGCCAACTTAGTCTCATGAATTACACTGGAAAAGTGGGAAATAACTTATATTGCAAATATAATCTTCTGACATAAATAACACCAAGAACATCCTAGTATAAAGCCAAAGAATGGAGGCAATTTCTATTTCTCTTGCCATCATGGTCTTAAAGGATATGCTCAGATTTTTTCAAGCCTGTCGATATTCCCTTCATCCAATTTATCTGAACTTAACATGAGGCTTCAGCAGACTGCCTAGGTCAAATCACCAGGATATCTTCTGCAGTTTCATTGTTTTTAGTACCTTTAAGTGCAGAAGCTCTTAGCAGATATTTTGCAATGACTCTGGATCACCATTAATATTTATTGTCACTGTTGTGAATCCAAGCGGACTTCAGTTCCTCTCCCCTTGTGAAGGGGCAGGGTACACACTTTTCAGAGCCAGCCTTCACTTCCACAGGCTGTGTCTATGATTTTTGGTTACTTTGGGTTAACACTAATGTTTCTACCATCATCAAAAAAATATGTCTGCTTTTGACTGTTGAATCCATTGCTGATGTAGAGAAGAGTGTCGGCTGAGTATCAGCGTAGAGCGTCGATGCACTTACTGTCTATAGGGCTGCGTATGGGGTAGGACTTGGTGAAGTTGCTGACACAGCTGAGCAGCTGAGCGCTGTGACTCTGACAATACTCTTTGACAGCATTGATCTGAGACACAGTGGGCGTTGAGTCGGTCCTGAAGATGGCCTGGCAGTACTCCCTGCAGGTGGTGTGACGCCCTGCAAAGCTGCAGCATGTGGAGCCCACTGCAAAACACACACACACACACGCACACACACACACACACACACTGGTTAAAGCAGACTGACACAGATTAGACCTCTCCAGACCTCACATCCTGCCAGGCAAATAACACGGCTCTGCTATATGTGTGTGTGTGCGTGCATCTGTGCATGTTGTGTATTTACAGTATGTGTGACACAGTGCAAGAATGAGACAGAGAGAGAAAGAAACAAACAAGCTCATCTATTGGTCCAAAAACATAGTGTATAGTTCTCAAGGGGTTTATTTATTTATTGGCTAGAGGGAGAAATGATATCAGTGTTTGCACTTCAGTGTCAGTGTCCTCACTCTTCATCTTGTGTATGTGAGCATCAACTTACTTTCATTTTTGGTGATGCAGCTGTAGAGGGAATTCTGGAACGAGAAGAGAGAAACGTGTGGTGATACTGGCCGCTGCCATTCAGTTAACTCACTATTTTAACATAGTATAAAACAGTAAAATAGAATTAAAGTGACTGTATCAAAGACTATTGTGGGTGATGAGCAGTTAAAACCAAAGAGTGATTTTTCCTTCTCAGATTGTTTCATTTGAGGGATCTGCAAAATCTTGAAGAGGTGGAGGAAGACAGCAGATTTTGACAAAAGTCATAAAAATATAAACATCATTTTGCATAGCAGAAATGTCTGTGTGTGTGTGTTTTTTTTATCTTTAAATCCCTTCAGATTAATCTTGGGACCCCACCTGGGTTCCCCACCCCAAATCAGGATCCACCCTCTTTTCAATCAGTATTAATATTTAAAAAAAAAAAAAAAAAAGTCTGGTGGAAATATCCATAAATTTCCCCAATTTATGCTGGTTTTCAACAATATTGTTTACTTAAAGAAAACTTTAAATATGTAAAATAGACATTTATTGTTCACAGTAGTAGTGCTAGCAGTACATGTGAAATGAGTTTTAGAAGTACAGGTATCAGGAATAGTGGTAGTAATATATATTTTTTTATTTAGTTATGTAAGAATAAGACAATGTGGGTCTACACATAATTTTACTCTTTCATTCATTTTTTTTAAATAGTTACAGATACAAAATACAGTTAACAGAAGCAGATAACCTGCCACCACTGACTTGGTTTTACTTCTCTGAAACTCTTGTTCTTACCTCTGTGACTTTTTTGCATACTTTAGTTATGTCATTTTTAGATGATGCCTGTAAGGGAAACGGAAATAAAATCAAAGCAGGTAAACAATCTCATGAAAACAGAACAGAAAACATTGTTGGGGCTGAAAGCTGGACATACTCTTGTTTACGCTTTCTCACCTGTCTGCATTCTCTGCGACACTCAGCTGAGATCGCCAATTCGCAGCAGCCCAGCCCCACCCAGCCGTCTGACTTCCTGGATACTCCTGGAGAAAAACCAAACACCCCAGAATCAGCCATATGTGATGGGTATTTATTTTGTGGAGGTTAGCTTCTTTTTACTTTTTTAAAAGCTTGATGTTTGAGTCGTTCACTGCCAATATGGTGCATGGTGCCTGTATCGGTCAGGTAATTATTTATTTACAGAACCACGACCTAAAACCGTAACTGTATATATCAAACTGTGGAGTTTGTGTACCATTAAACCCAGACTACTGGGTTATATTTACAGTTCCAACAAGTTCCACTACATTTGACAAAAGTTGTGGAAAGATCTTCGGTGAAATGTAGGAACCATTAATTGTAGCCAGTGTGTTGAGGAGTAGTGGTTACACCAGCGGAGTAAATCCCTACTAAAAGCTACTGGAATGCAGTGAGCATCAGAGGATCGATGATATCTCACAGTCTGAGAGGATCTGAGGTAGACTGAACTTTAACAGGTTCAATCTTTCTCAGACTCCTGAGGCTGTCTGGACATCAGTGTTTAGTAAGTACAAAAAGGTAAGAAAAATAATACCTCCCAATCTGGAGGCAGTTAGGCTTCTGACAGGTAGATTTGTTCCAAGCTTCCAGAGCTTCGCTTGCTGCCATTTATTCTCATGCAACCAGATACACATGCTAGATAAAGCTCGTTTCATGTCATTACTGGAGTCAAGGTGTTTTCTTTTGATTTACTGTATGTGCATTCTGTTTAGTCACATAAATACGATGAGCACTCAGTCAAGAATGCACTGGAAAAACCTTCCAGATAAAGGTTTTCAGTCTGTCTCCATGTTGAATCGAGTCATTTTTTATCACCTTTACAAAGACAGGCTTAGGTTCTAACCCTGGAATAAATGTGAGAATGAGAAGTGTATGCTTAGGTGGACAGTTTTCATATGACTAGAAAAAAAACATCTAATAGAGTAGCGTCATTGAAGCTGCATGAATCTATGATTTGTTTTCTTTTTTCCTGCCACTCAGTAGAAGCCCACAGCAAGCTGAACTTCACAAGTTTGACCATTAGACAGCCTTATAAAGTTGTTATGGCTAACATGTTAGCAAACACTTTCCTAGCTTTCATTACACTAAAAACAGTAATGTTGCAGGCTCTTAAAAGAGAACTAAAAAAAAAAAAAAAGGCCTAAAAGGTTCTGTGGAGCTGGGGGGACCTGTGTAGTTGGTGAGCTGATTTCTCTGTGGGTTCATAACTATGACTAACACCTTTCACATTACACATTTTATGCATTGTTCATGTAAAAATGTTGATGGGAGTCTTTTTGATTAGGACAGGTGCCAAAGTCAAACATTTTAATATAAGCATTCTCCCTTACCTGGAAGTGTAGTGTTGATGCACATCCACAGTTCATTCTAAAAGAACAAAAAAAAAGAGAGAAAAGGATTAATGGCGAATGTCTGCTGAGGTTTAGTACAATATGTTCTTAGTAAAAAAATGTAAAAATTGTTCAGTTTTTAAGTAAATACCTCAGAGCTTGGGCATGTTATATAGTACTTGATATAATTACAGTAAAGGCTGTTTCCCCACAGTCAAACTGCACAAGATTTCTCAGTTAATTTACATCCTGCTGCTTCTCTAGAAGAAGAAGGTAAAGTTCTCCCATTGTTTACTGGAATCCAGAGGTGGACCAAAGTCACAAGTAAATCTCAAATCTTATGGATGAATTCCCAATTTAAGTATCAAGTCATAATCAACAAGTCCCAAGTAAACACTAATTCCTAAACTTTAAGTTTTGAAACAGGGTAAAGGTTATGGCAAATTAATATAGTACCTACTTATAAAAGCTTCTGTGACTTTCAAATTACAAAAAAACCAAACAAAACAATTAAAGGAAACATGACTTTCAAATTACAAAAAAAAAACAAAACAATTAAAGGAAACATGATCAGCTACTATTCCTGTGACGGGGAAGGTTGGGGTTAGATATAAAATCTGAATTGAGTTTTGAATCTTTTATTGCAGAGGTCTTCAACAGGGCGTCCGTGACCCCTAGGGGGTCCGCAGAGGTACTGCAGGGAGGTCGTGAAATTTTTGGTTGATTAGACAATTTTTTAATCTATTTTTAATCCCCCCCCCCCCCCCATTTTTTCCCACAAATTTAAATGTCATTAAAAACACGTTAACATGAATTGAACATATTAGCAAAAACACTGAAGACCCCTGCTTTATTGAATTAGTGTCATGATTTTACTGACTTTTACACCATATTTTTCACAAATTAACGGATCCCAATACTACAGCTGCAAATCAATTACATCCACATTAAATAGGGCACACATCGCAATGAGTGTTATTTTTAACATGAAATGTAAATACATATTGTTTAAAGTAAGTGCTAGTATATAGTTTCCATTGTTACACATATCAGGAATAGCCCACTGGCCCTCACCTCACAGCTCTGATGCTCTAACAGGTACAGAGACATCTGCAGGTCTCAGCTGTGTTTTGGGTGGTTATTCTATAGTGAAATACCTCAGGGTGAAGGTTTAACAGTCACAGATATTTCAGCCATCTGGTGAAGATTTAAAGATCCCACTCTTTGTAAATGTTGCTAATGAAGTTTTGGAGTTTCGGGATTTTATGCACAAGGAAAGAGGGCTTGATTTGGGCTTGCCGCTAACCATCAGCGAAGGTGCTTGGACAAGAAATTCCTAAATTTGGTCAGATGGTAGGAAGTCTGACTGGAGCTGTGGTGGACAAGGAAGTGACAGCCACTGTTGATGGCTCCTGGTAATTCAAGCTAACAAATTCCAAAACGTAATGCACCACTCTTAAAGCCCCAATCTTTTCTGAGACACAGTGTCCCTATGTCTGTCCATTTGAAACCCAACAGACAGACATACAAGAAGTGACACAGGAAAAACAACGAATGACAAAATTTATATTTTGAGAAGTCGTTTTTTGAAAAGACATTGATAGAGCATCAGATTTAGTTAATTTGTGATACTGGATTCTAAGAGCTTCTGCGTGGTCCTGGTGATGGTCTTTGCACTCCCATGTACATCCACAAACCTCTGCAATTATGTAATTGCATCAGGAATGCTGTCCAAATTTAAATCACTGCAGCCCACAGCTGCGTCATCATGTGCGCATCTACTTTTTGATAAATGGCTCATGGTTTGTATGAGTAGCATCTGGAATCAGCTGGTTGTCACACAGGACCATGTTCCTTGTCTAGGGAAAAGAATTTCAGCACTGCAATGCAAACAAAGATCCAGATGCAGAGTATCATGGGGCCAAACAGTTAGCATTGCACAAAGGAACAGGACGGTGCACCCATCCTTACAAAAAACAGTTGTACTGTTGGCACACTACTTCATAACAAAAAAATAAGATGTGTTTGAAATAAGATACATGTTTGATGTATGTACTACAGCTAAACTTTGAGATACTGATAACTGGGCTTATACTTGGACCACACTTCGAGACAGTATGCCTTTAGTTTACCTTTAAGCTCTTTTCAACCAAAAACTGCAGGGACTACGAACGAACGAGGAAATAAATACAGGAACTAAACTAAGATCTAGAAGTCTGTATCTGAAGAGCCCGGACGATGAGGCAAATTAGACAAAGGACAAACTAAAAAGAAAAAAAAAACAAAAACAGCAGCAGCATTTAAGATGTCATTTTTACAGTTTAATTATTTTTGTATTTTCTAAAACAGTACACCTTTGATGTACACACTCACGAAGTTTAACTCTACTTTAACTTTGATTAACATATGTCTGTGAAGGTTCTCAATCACCCACTTGTTCTGCCACAGGTCCAGTGGCCTATGTTTTAGCATTGCTAGCACTTCAATTAACATGTTTCAGAAAAGTATATATGCATATTTAGGGTTTGGGCCAGGGATAGGGGCGTATTATTTTCTGGGATGTGATGAGAAACCCTTGGGGCTCGGGTTAGGGGCAGACTAAGTGTCCGGTAATTCCTTGGCTTGGAAAAATAAAATAAAAAATCTGTCAGCCAAAGAACATACTAAACAACTGACTGAACAGTTGAAGAGAACAATCATTACATTCCTTGGATCAAAACAGTGTTGAAAAACAGGAAAACATATGAATCCTATGAAACTCCCATTGGTTTTGTGGTCAAATGTTGTGGGATTAATCATCACCAACAAGTTTGTCTGACTCTCTGCCTAAGGGACGGAGAGACACCGATAGGGACAGCAGCACAGACAGACACGGAAATGGTAGAGGGAAAAAGAAAATAAGCCTTCCATGCCGCTATGCTTTTGAAGGACAGTCATTTCTGTAAACTTAACACGTCACTGTTAACACTCCCCCCGTGTCTCTTGGCTGGGGAACAAAGGTTCCCGTCAGCGGGCGTCAGCATCATTTATGAGGCAGACTGAGAAGTAACAGTCTCTTTACATGAAGCATAAACGTGATTTGTGATGAAGCAGGGGCCAATAAGGCAGTAACATGCCAGGAAGAATAATGCTGCAGTTTAGACGAGCCAAAGCAGAAATCCTTCCAGTCTATCCAGAGAGCCAGAGCCTTTGTGCGTTCATCTGATAGATATTCTTATTTTATTTTTTTATTTTTTTATTTTCCTTTGTTTTAGGCCGATATGACTGTAAAATAAATTAGCTGACCAATAAAACACTGTTCCCCTCATAGTTTTGTTCTTGTCAGGGGAGAGGAGACCTGAGTTTTATCACCTCTCTGAAAAATACTTTGAATAAATATTAAATATAGGTGCATACTTTATATACTGCACACAGTGCATATTTAACGTCCCTTCTCAGCAACTGACCTGACACTTTTATTTTTTTCTGCACTTGAAAATTCATTCCTGATCTTGAAAACACTAACTCAACAAGAGCTTTTTTTTCTGGGGCTTTCAATTTTATCTTATGATCTTCCTCAAAGGATGGAATTTGCTCAATTAAGCTTAAGTATAGGGCGATAAAGGCAAAAAGATTGTGTACAGGAAGGCCCACACACCAGTATCTTAATGATGGCTTCCTCCACCCCCTTACAACATAAATGATCCGCTGGGCAGGAGCCTCCTGCACAGAGCACAACATCTTATCAGGGAGGACGAAGACAGATAGGGAATTAGTGGAAGGCCAGAGAAAGATCAAAGAGGATAATCAGTGAGTTCCATGCTCTTAACCGAGTTACAGTCAGCTTTCCTGAGTCTTAAATGTAATGTAAAGGAGAAACCTTGATCCATAAATGGAGGCAGGGAATTAGAGAAATCTGGTTTCTCCAGGTAGATTCTGACTTCCTGGTCATGAGATATGCAGGTTTTAAATCGCTTCTTTACAAGTACACATGTGCATGACAAAGACTTCACATGGGGAGAGTTACAGCAGAGCGGGTGGATGAGCGGAGAGATGAGCACCCCTGTAATTAAAATGATCCCATCCAAGGTCATCCAGGTCACCTGATTTTACCCATGTTTGGTGCCTGATGGTTGAAGTAAACAGCACTAGGTGATTGAGTAAGTTAAATTCAATGCCATTCTTTATTTTTCTTTTGTTGTCTTTTATGTTCTTCTCAGTGTGTTGAAATCTTACCTTAGCTATAAACTTAGCTATAAACCTGCTATCGTTCTTTAAAAGTTTTATGTCTTTAAGTATTTTTAAGTAATCATGATTAAAAAGTAAATGCCTCTTACAGAATGGAAATTCACTAGGTGTGACAAATAATGGCCAGAGAAGTGTTTTTGCAGAACATTATGATGATACAGTGAATTTATGTGAAATTTTGTCACAATTAGCACATTCATTCTTCACTTATGGCCATGTGCACTGCATACAGTGTTTTTTTTGCATCAGTCCAGCTAAATAAGAACAGGACACATGATCAAATGGCAGAAAACATTTTAGGCTGCCTAAGTCTAATTACTGGTGTGGTTCTAATAGACTGTTGGAGAGAGACGAGACAAGCACCAAACCAGCCTCTCTGCTTTGTAATTAGCTATGGTGGGAGGAAGGACTGAGTGTGTGTGTGTGTGTGTGTGTGTGTGTGTGTGTGTGTGTGTGTGTGTGTGTGTGTGTGTGTGTGTGTGTGTGTGCGTGTGTGCGTGTGGCTTAACCAGGTGCTACAGTATTCTGGTAACCATAACCACCAACCCACTTCCCGTATAAGTCTAATGAGAGAGTTGATACAAATTTTGTCTTAACACTGACCGACAGTTAACCATCAGCAGCACAGCAAGAAATCAGAACACTACATGCACCCAAAGTACAGAGAAAATTACCATAAATGTTTTACTTGTGTCTGTTACACACAGTTTTTTTTTGTGACCTTTAGATTCTGAGAATTAAGGATATTTTCATTAACTATTGCTTTTTTTTTCTGATCAATCACTTGTTTTATGTTTCTGTCAATAACAGAGATAAATTTAAGAGATAATCCAAATGAAGCATATGTTGCTTGTTTTGTATAACCACCAGTCCCAAAACATATCAGCATTTCCCATACATATGCTTTACTTGGCCAGCCATATAGTTTCAACTTAGGTAAATCTTAACTTAGAACACCTTATTTTACTCTTTTCAAACGAACCAATTTTTGGACACACGTCTGTCAGAGTTGCATGTGCTGCAGTAACTAGAGGCTTCTCTGTGCACAGCCTCCATCCACCGATAGCCTGCATGTGAGGCATTAAGGAAACACTGGGAAGTTGTAGATACAGAAAATAACCTGTGTTAAACTCTGTCCCTCTAAACTGCATGAGTCTCTGCGTGCACTTTGGTCTCACACCGTTCCACCCAACATCCCCACATGTAAATTCTCAACCTGTGGGAAACACTGCCTATTCAATGTGCAACGTCATTCGACAGCAAAATAAGAGTGTAGCCAAAAAACAGTAACTTTCTTAATAATAAACCAATACAACGGCACAAAAACACCAGAATTAATGCCTTAATACAAAATCAATTATTCAGCACATCTAAGATTCATCCATTTGATGCAATACAAGGCAAGAAGATATGATGCAATACCACGAAACTGAGTTCTAAACCAGGCTGTTTCATCTCACGGCATCCATTTGAATTGGTGATAATGATTACACCCCAAATGGGTAAAGAGGGAACATGTTCATGAATGCATACAGACAGTGAACTCACCATAGACTCTGGACAGTAACTGGGTAACCTCTGGAGGAGATGCTTCAGACGAGACTCACTCTTTATAGTGGCGAGCTGCAGGACAGGGGGCAAAATACAGAATTAATATAAAATATTTTCAATCCATATACTGTAAGTGTGCGCGTGAATGATTTCAGAATGAAAGAAAGGAACAGTTTCGGGGTAATTTTTCTGCAGTTGAAAGGGTTTGCTGGATCTCAGAGGGATCAAAAGGGCAACTTGCATCAAAAGGCACAACCTGTCTTCTCAGAGTTCACAACTCAGTTCTGAACACACAGATATCACAAACACACTCCTGGAATTGAAAAAAATGAATTTCCATGGTGCAGATTGTCCATAAAGAAAAGAAATACTAACTTTACAAATATGGTCAGGCTAACTGTGCTTGCTGTCTCCATGGCAACATTATACTTCTCAGTTACCTTACTCAAAACCCGATTGATTGAAAATTCAAGTATTTTTACTACAGATCTGATCCACACCTACAGATCTGATTAGGTTCAATTATCCAGCAGATCTTTGTGTTTCTTGCTGATATCACTTTGTACTTTTAATTCACAGTGGGGAAAAAAAACGTCTCCAGAACCCAGACCCTCCCAATTCTAAACTATTATCGAACCATTGATACTGATCAGCATCAGCAGACATTAGAACACTATGTTCACTTTGATTCATGAGAATAAAAATGTGATTCATGCACCTTTTAGCCTCATATTAACTTGTTTTCAACACAGAGGAATGTGCTCAGGCCATGGGAAAGTGTTGGATAATGCAGTCAGTCCCAACACTTCTGAGATATGCTCACTCAGACATCAATGAGACATCCACAAGTCTGTGGTATGTAACCCCACACACACACACTTAGCCACAACACATCCAAGCGTTGTGTGAAGCTACAGGCCGAGAGCCTGGGAGAATGTAGACACTGCCAACGGTCTCTGGCTGAAGTGTGAAGTCATGAAACCAAGTGAGCGAGATTTACAGCTTCGCACACTCAGAATGATGGGAGGACTAGTTGTTTTTGTAGATCATCTCTTTCCTTCCGCAGCTATTAGACATCGCAGTGGCATTCTGAAAATTAATAGGCATAATAATATCAAAGACGCTTGATGATCTGCAGCGTCATGACTTTTGAGTTTCATTGAGGAATGTGGACAGAGACTCTGTCAAACAATAAACAAACATTGATTTTTGTGAGCTGTAGCTCTGGGAGCTAGGAAATTCTTCAGCTTGCTCACTAGCCACTGCCCTCCAGTTTAAGTGTGGCGTTTGGTGAGGGCCAGAGGTTTTCAAAGTGTAAGGCATGGGAAAGTTGAAGGGGGGGGCACGAAGGGAGAGATGTGAGGCAAAGATAGAGCGTGAGGTACTCTAAAAACAAAGGCAAGTAGTGTAGTTGCTGCTGATTAAGCCCTCGTATAAACACAGTCAGTGCTGAGCTGCAGCGGTGTAGATCATACAGCACAAAGACTTTAAAACCCTTAGCAGCTGATTGCTTACACTTTCTCTGGATATCACTATCTCTGATGTCCATTGTGAAAAAACTGAGCTTAAAAACTGAGCATGTAGCAAATTAAGAGACAGATATTTTTGTCAGGAGTGGATGGAGACCAAACCAGAGCTAAAAGCGGAGAGAAAATTTGTCAGAGCAACAAATGAATGCTGATGTTGCTCAGTACCTGTTGGCTATATAAATAACAATGTAAATGTTGTGTTTACAGAGGCAAAAGTTATTGCAGGTTATATTTTATCTCATTATCCTATGGTGCGTATATATTACTTTCATAATGTTGGAAAGTTATATTTCAATTTCACACTTTTGTACTTAATGTTCTCTTTGTTGATGTTGTACATCTTTCACTTGAGAAAGAAGGAGAGGTGAGTACGTTTCATTTCAGCAACTGTAGCATTCAGTTCTGTTAGTACACATTTGGAACTTATTCTCCTCCTTTAGGCCAGGCTGCAGAGGCTCATAATGTGGCTGTAATCAGGTGTTCTTGGACTGCTCTTTGTTGGAGAAAACAAAATCTGAGGAGTTCGAGGCAGATTGATCAGCTCCTCTTCCATATGCCACTGAACCGACAGAAGAACACAACACCAAGCGAAGCGACAATGATTTGCTGGCAGATAATCAAAAAAGAAATCTCACAGATGCAACAAAAGACCAACTCTGCAAACCAATGAGCCAAGCGGGCCATTTGTAAGACCGTCTGTCTGTCTGTTTGTATGAAACGTGAATAAGTGCTGGCTGGCAGACTGATGGGCTCTTTCTCCAGTTTCTGGGCCCATCAAACACTGCACCGCCTAAGAAAAACGGTTCAGTACAGCAATGGCTTCCAATCATGTGCCACCAAGACTTGAGAGTCAGCAAGTTTTTGCTCCGACAAAAGTCGGAAAACAGTTAATTCCACTGATTCCTCATGTAAGTTTAAAGGTTTGCCAGTCAGTTTGTAGGCTGTAAAAAAAAACCTTTTTGGAAATGTTCTATATACTGTAGCATCATTTACAAATAGATCTTCATAGAACTTAAAAGATTCTGCTGAAAGAGTCCATTTCTGATTCTTTTTCATAGTTTTGACCATGGTTCTTAACAGTTTTCCACAAGTTAACCACACAGATTTAGGGATTAAATGATATCTGGTAACTCAGGCCATATGAGTCACCAGAAAACCAGAGTTATTTGGAATGTTTAAGAGAATGGAATGGATAGAATGGATAATTAGCTTTTTTTTTGCCCCATAAATCAAAGCAGCAGAACTTGAGATATCATCTTTTTTCTATTTGATATATTCCTCTTACTTGTCAAAGCCTGATGCTACCCACAATGCAACTCTATCACTAGCAATTCAGTCAGGTGAATGGAGTATGCTAGCAGCTACTAGTAATGTAGCCTGGAGCCTCTAGCCTCAAGCAGAGAAGGGGAACGGTCTGCAGGGGCCTGGTAAGATCAATTCTTTCTAACTCCACACCTTGTAGCCTTTAGACTCAACCAACACGAACACAGCTCATTCTAGGGACAAAGAAAACTTTATACAACTTTTTTTTTTCCGGATTTGCAGTGAGAAATACTTTAATGTTTAAAATCAGTGGAGTTTCCCCTTAAGGCGTGATCAGATTATGTAGATCATTTCAAATTTTCATTTCATTGACCAGAGGCTGAAATCTGTGATATTCAACTTTACTTGCTTTTATTCTCTCTTTACATAAAAGGTACCAGGCAGGAAGTGTCAAAAGAGCTTGAAGCCACATTGCCATCTTTACTCTGATTCATTAATTTATTACAATAAAGTACAAAAAACATTCTTTGAGCCTTTATTGTTCTATATATAACCACCAGAACCTTTGAAGAACCGCTCATTTTCTGGGTGTAACCAGGCACAAGGCAGCTGCCATTAGAGCTAAAACTGTCCTAGTGATTACAACGTATGCGTGACACCCACCCCTACACCCTGACACCAGAACACACGCACCCACACACTCAAGACCTCAACCACAACCTCTGAGGGGTGTTTTGAGGCCGTTACACTTCTAAAAGGCCATTATCTTTCTTTGTCCATCTTTTTCACCTTCATCGCTCTCTTTTTCTTTCTTTTTTCCCAAACTTTCTTTCTTTGGAGATGTCCTTCCCGTTTCTCCACTACTTTTCGTCCATCTACATTTGTCATTTAATGTCCTTTTTCTATCCAAGTCCTGTCTTTCTTTGGCTAACAAAATGATGATGTCAACCACTAAGAGCACAATAAGTTCTGTCCAACCTCCCTCTTCAATGACCCCCCACCCCCCACTTCTTCTTTCACATCTTCTTTATGTCTCTTTTGCTGTAAAGAAGGACATGAGGGCTTCAGAGAGAGAGAGAGAGATTGAAAGAGAGAGAGAGAGAGAGAGAGAGAGAGAGAGAGAGAGAGAGAGAGAGAGAGAGAGAGCGTCACCTGCTCCCAATTGAAAAAGGGTGAGGCAGAACTTTTATTCTGCACTTCAAAGAGCCAAGAAACAAAAAAAACTTTACACCACTCCCCTTCAAAAACCTCTTTTTAGGGGCCGACTATAATGGTCTGAGGAGTGGGTTTGTGTGTGTGTGTGTGTGTCTGTGTGTGTGTGTGTGTGTGTGTGTGTGTCTGTGTGTATGTGTGTGTATGTGTGTGCGTGCGTGTGTGTGTGTGTGCGCGTGTGTGTGTGTGTGTTTTCATACCTGGTCACAAGCTTCTTTACAAGATGAGAAATCGGCAGCATGGTGGCAACAGGCAGGATCTGCAGACAAATAAACAGTTAGTGTTAGAGTGTCATCATTTGTAGAGCTGAAACTGTACAGTTTGTCCTGAGGATGGTGATAGAGATAAGGTCATGGAGTGTCCGAAGTGGTTCCTCCTCTGGGAAGATGAACATGAAATGTATCATTTGCTGCCCATTGAATATTAATGTTTCTTGTGTAGCATGCTAGCAGATGTTCAGGGGGTAAATGAATTCATAACCAATTCAAATTCATCCTCAGGAGACCTTACATAAAGTTTGGCTATTAGTTTTTGACATACTCTTTTGTGCTCCAAATCAGTGAACCATTTCATCACTGTACAAGAGTGTAGATTTACATAAAAACTATATGAAATCTCTATATGATATGGCAGCACATCTATATATGTATTTCTGATAGGAATCTGAATACATGAATACCAACATAGAGCTCGCATACAGCTCAATGTTGACCTTTACGATGTTCAAATGTAATGACGCTGGCACATTAGCTGTCAGAAGCTTCCATTAAATAATATAAACAGTTTAGAACCCATATTGGGTTAGGGTTAGAAGAAAATCATTGCTGAGAATGTATTCATCTTGTCTAAGATTCAGAAGTACAATAATACATGAATTCACACTTAAAGAGAAAAATATTTAACTACCCCAGGAAAAAAAGAGACATGGTTATTTTTTATGAATACTGATTACTAAGAAATTTGCTTAGTCTAGAATTGGCCTCAGAAAGATTCACTAAAATTCAATAAACTAGTCATAGTCATCCTCCAAACACTGACTATGTATTTGTGGGATGAAGCTTGATGCTGTGGCAAAGACATAGTCATCCTGTGTAAATGCACAGTTCCAAGGCACCATTTCTATCACCTATATAAATAATGCCCTCTGGTCTTAAAGCTGAACAGGAATAATAAACACACACACACACAGACAGGAGATGTTAGCTGGCAGCAGAGCTCCAAACCACAGCCCAGCCCAGAGTTCCAGTAAGTGACTTGGCTCCGTTTGCTGTCAACAAACTGCTCCCACCATCGTGTGTGGACTTCACAACACTTTTCCACAGAGCTGGACCGATACCTAACTACTCTCAGCCACTGCTCCGTCTGTGTCTGTGTCTTTTATCCATTACAGTTTTAAAAGAAAAGTTCACTCCAAAATACTGGAATATTTACTCCTCCTCTTTATGGGTGAAACTCAAACAGTGCGTCAGGCACTGCAGATCTATTGCTTTTATGTAGACACCTGTTATTGCAGACTTTTCCACCCTTACCCTGGGCCTGTAGAAAGCTAAGCCATTTTTAAAACAGGGCACTACCACTATTAGTACTACATATGTGGAATGTGACTGAATGAATTAACTGTTTTGACAAACCTGACGGATTACACACTCAGCTTGATCTCAGCAGGGTGAAGCTCCTGCAACTCTCTTTGATCACTTATACATTAAGTGCAGCCAGTCACACAGTGGAGGTGTTGTCGCCGACGTATCTTACAGAGGCGGACGTCACAAATCTATTTCTTGATTCCAATTGTTTTTGTTTTGTTCGTTTAATTTGGTTTAAAATAAGATTCATGTCGGCAGCTGGTGCTGCCCCAAGCATTTAATATCACTGAAAACCTGACAATGCACTGAAAGTGGCTCAACTCTCGCAGTTTCTTCTGTTAATATGGAGCAACCATCAACCACCACCCCCTCGAGCTTTGTGACAGTTGAGACAGACCCACCCTTAGCGCTGAAGCTAGCAGTCAGACTATGAACACTGCATGAGTCGCTTTCACTAAGCAGTTCAGTGGAAAGATCTCAAACATATTCCATCAAATAATAACGTGTCACAATTTAAGGAAATAGTTACCGGATCTTAAGAAAGTAAGTTATTTTTCTCAGCTCATAACCTGTACTCAAGTTTTTAATCCACAACTGAAGACACTTGTTGTCATACCTGTCTCTCTCCTCTTGTTTCCTGTCTGTCTGCACTGTCGCTCTCAAATAAAGACAAAAATAGAAGTGATATTTTTGTAATACTTCAACATTTCGTGGGCAGAGGTTTAAGTAAGAAATTTTGATCTATACTAATATAAAAACGGTGTGAAAGTTCTATATTTCAAACTGCTGTTCAAAATGTATCTAGCTGAGAGAATAACGAGTAGTGACTTAATTCCTGCTGTATGCCTGCCTTTAGCTGGAGCTCTCTCTTCAGTCCCCGTTGCCCCCACCAACCAGCCAACAGCCCCTTTGTTACACTCTCCCAAATTGACCACTGCTGGCAGGCATTATGAGACTCTAAAGAAAATGAATGTACTTGACAGGCCTGACACAGGCGGATGGAAACCATAACACCCGCTTATCAGTATGTTCATGTGCGTGAGGAAGTGCATGTTTGTCTCTTTCTCTATATGTGTGTGTGTGTGTGTGAGTGCTGTGCCTGACATAGAAGTTTCTGGATACTTGGACATAAAACTGTGGTTCTATCTGCAGGTCGCTGGGTTTGTCGTGCAGGCTGCTTCTCTGTTCCCTACGTTTGTTCTTCCCTACCAGAAATATTTTTGAATATTTTGTCAGATGTCATATTTCTTCTCGATATTGTTAAAGCTGTGATACATTATTTTTGTGGCCACCTGGGGGCAAAACAAATCAGTTGCCTATCGCAAACCCCTGGCAAAACTATCTGGCTCCTTAGCTGGCAAATGCTCCACAGTTCACCAGCTAGTTTAGTGCTGAGTAGCTGACTTGACTGTCCTTCAAATTAATCTGAACGTAACAAATGTTTGAAATTTGCTATGCTTCCATTCTCTTGATTTCAGTCTCTCGATGACAACCCTTTTATGAGCTTGTGGCGAGGGTTACACAGTTCATGTTGTTCCACTTGTTTCTGGTGCCTCTGCTACCTCACTTGGGATGAAGATAGGCAGTGAATACTCAGATTTGTTGGGGTTATAGAGTCAGGAAGTTGCTTTTTACAAAGTTTACTAATAAGGTCAATAGGGAAGTAAAAGATAAAGCTGACAGTGAATTCTTAGAGTGTCCTCTACTTTTGAGTTTGCAATACAGGAAGCAAAACTAAAACTGAGGTAAAATACACTGGAAAGTTGCTTAGATGGTTAAACTGAGCTTCAGATCTAAGGGATAGTTAAACAGTGCATTATTTTCACATCTCCTAAATAACGGAAACAGTCGTCTTTCCTCTCCAACCTAAGTTTACAATGGTCCATAATCATGTAGTTTGCAGTTGCTGCAAAAATCACGCTTTCTTGATTTTATTTTTGCTGATTCTGTTTATGTGTCGGTGTACTTTCTGGCCTGAATGAACTGAGAACAAATGAACTCTCTCTCTCTCTCCCTCTCCCTCACACACACACACACACACACACACACACACACACTGAAAAAGCTTTTCCAAACAATGGCAGGTGACATAATAATTTGAGGGAAGGGGAGGGACGGCGGAGGCCATTCAGTCATGTACAGTATGAGGCCCCTGGCTGGCCACTAATGAGCGCTGGCCCCATTCTGGCTCAGCATACACACAACAGGAACAAGAACTTCCCCTGAGCTCCGCTGTTAAATTCAGAGTCGCTAGAATGAAGCGCAGTGTAACAAAACCCCTCAGCTGCATTGTTGTACTTCATTCAGCCAACCACATTACAGCTGACTGTTTATTTGTATAGAGCACAATACCAGATACTGCCTGGATCCCAAGTAATCTGTATTTGAGAATGTTGGACTAAGAAATTGGAAAAAAAAAGTGAACTGAATAAATTCAATTAAATTTGAACTCCTCTTAAAGAGTCATTCGGGTTTAATACAACATCTACTATCAGACATAACACTGTATTTTCCACGCTAACAGATGAGAACTGAACTCAGCATCATCGCTGATTTCAAATGTGAGGAGTCAGAGGATTTAAACAAACCTTCCTCTCAGGCTGCAGGTACGGCACGGGAGACCTAGCTGCCAACACAAAATGGTCGACCTCAACCACGGAGGACACGTGACCTTCACAGAGGATGTATTAAACTTCAGTGGCGGAAGTAGTACCTCCCATTTTTCCATGATCTCCTATGATACCTGAATTGCCCAAACTTTATTTAAACAGACGAGTGACTCATTTCTTTCTATAACCTTGTTCATTACCATTATTTCTAATTACAACCACTAGTTTTTCCCTTTTTCTTCAAATCATGTTTGTTAAAACAGACAATAAAGCCAAAAAATGTATTTTTATGTATTCACAAGCTCTTTGCCCTCCACAATTATCCCATAATTAATATCCTTAAAATGTCAAATTTTCCACATTTGTTTCTTTTGAATGAAGCCAATCATCTGACCACACTGTCTTAATAAATCTTCAGCCTTACAACAGATTCAGTTCAGATGTTTCCACAACAGATCCACAGAAATGGCAGTTGTTTAAAACTTAGTTAAATCTGAGTCTGATGTTTTCCTTGGATAGATACGGATTTACTAGTCAACTGTATTTTTGAAATACTTACTTCAGAGCTATAAAATAAGACGTTTACCAGCTATGTCCTGACCAATAAAGGCATTTTAACTTACATCTTTGGCTCGGTGAGAGTGTGCCTGAAGTAAGGACACAAGTTTCCCTGTCTACACTTTCTCTTTTAGCATTTCTGTCCCGTCTCCTGCTTCAATTTTATGCATTACACTGTCTGCTAAAGTATTCAAGGCAGACAGTGCTTTGTCGACTTTGAATGCTGCTTGTGGTTTGTTTTGTATTATCTCTGTTGTAACTCTTATGCGTATGTTTCTTGTTGTATTGAATCCATGTGGGTTTTTTTTTTTCTCTCCTTTTTTTCTTTTTTGAATATTTGGACAAGTGTGTTATGACTGGGTTGTCTTTTGACAAAATAAAGACAACCAACCAAACAGAGAGAGAGATTAAACTCATCTTGTTGCCATTTCTTAGGAACTCTTGAGAAATCCATCACGTATTATTGCTGCACAAAGAAAATAAAATCAGTTTAATAAACCACAAAATACTGCGAATGAGCTAATTTCCTCATTCTTTGCAGAGCTTCTGTTCACGTCAGATCAGTGGTGGATGAAAGTGTCTTGATAAAGCAGACAATACCATGCCCGCAGGCAAATTAATTATGATACTATTAAATATCTGTGTCTGTCACTGAAGCGACAGACACCTGTTTCGGAACAACTAAAAAACATCACAGATAATGGCAGCAATGTCACAGATTTCTCGTCTGACAAAGGCTTTTGAAACCTGAACCTTTCACAACACAAATGCATGCACACAAGCGCAGACACACACACACACACACACCTTACTCCCAGTGATAATGCATGTCAACATGAGGTCTGAGATCTCTGCAGGAGGAACATGTGGCCCAACTGTGGGGGGGGTGACTCAAAGCACTCGTGTCTGAGTGCATGTGTGTGTGAGCTGTGTTGTGTTGTGATGATGAAGTGCGTTGGGTGATGGAGAAAAACAAAGCTTCATGGGGGGGTTTTGAAACAACACTGAGAGAGGCTGCCACTCACAGGGTGAGAGAAAACATGCTGGAAATTTTGCCTGCGTTCAAAAAGCCCTCCTGCAAATCACATTAGCACTCTTTTCTCAGCACCTGGCGGTCAAATTGAGTTTGCAGCTTCAGCCCACAAATATCAGCATCAATCACACCCTGATCGGCACGCACGAACACCTGCGTCTGTGCCATGTTCGTGTGCTCACGAAAGAATCTAAAACAACATCACATCCAAATCATATATCATCTAAGACACAGAGGACAGCAAAAGGGAAAACCCTCTGGCAATAACAATCACTGTGCATGAGAATTGTACATTAACTCCAAATTTGAATTCTCATTGGAGATGATGGGGACATGGATGTGGTGGAAATGTGGTGTAAAATGGTGAATGTGGCCAGCTGGTGGCCATCTTTTATCCAAACTAGATGCAGGAGCATAATTCCAGTGTGGAGTGAGAGGAAAATCTGCTCCGTGATGGTAAACACGCACTGTGGTTTCTTTGGAGTGGAGAAAAAAAAAAAAAAAAATCACAGAAGATGGAAATGGAAAATATTCTCCCTTTGAAAATTTTACGAAATGTTGACCAACTACTACAGAAAATATTTGTCAGTTGAGTTGGGTTGATTTCCAGTTTGGCCACTCTGGTTGGGTGTTGGCACTTAACTGGTTTGATGGTTATGCAAACTGTCTGAACAGACATTTGTCATTATGACAGGAGCCGACATCAGCAACCTGTGCCGACAGTGCTAGTGCTGGTTTGGAGTTGGTTCAACTTGGGAACCTTCGAAGAACCAATGTGCTTTTCCACAGGTTACAGGGCCACCATAGTGCCACATCATTGTGTCACTGTATACGCCTCTGCTTCAGCTGCAACACTAGAATTTAACGCAACAACAGTGGTGGAATACTCTCTTTACAGGATTCGGCAGACTAGAGGCAATTGGAACACTGGCTCTGTTTTTTTTTTTTACAAATGACGATCACAAAGTTGTAGCTGGTTTCATTGATCACGATAATCCAACCCCACGCTCTCAACATAAGCTTTTCTAGGTTCTATACCAGCACAAAGTTGGTACCGATCTGGAACCAGCAAAAAACTGGCCTTCAAACTGCCTTGGTGGAAAAGATGTACCAATGCAATAGATGCAACAGAGTGGCTCATCAATGGTTTAGGTTACACACACACACTACTTGATTATAGTAGAATCCCCATCAGTGTCTCTCCAGACTCTGATGTGCAGTCAACGACTGAAATTTAAGTTATCATACACATTTAAATAAATAACAATATAATATTATCAATAATAATAATATAATAGCAATACAAGTACAGGCCTTACAATATAGAACCATACACTACACTGAGGACTTCCATACTGACAACTTTTCATAATGAAATGCCATGTAAGCAGGGCTGAAAGTAGCTAATTTATTTGTGCTTTGGTATTTGTTATACTTTACTACACTTTAAATCGCATCTATTATAAAAAGTGGGGACAATTTGGCCTGTCCTCCCATTCTGATGCACCTTCAAAGGACCGTGCCAGGGTTAAGACTGGGTTTTAGGGTTCAGGTTAGGGCAGTCGTCAATGCCAGGGAGGACGCGTGTGACCCCGGCATCTCTGAGACGGAGATAATGAGACAAAAGAAAGTCACCCAAAAGCTCAGACGAGGAAATATGGCGAAGAGTATGTAGCTCTTGGCTTCACTGTGACCAGGAGACAAGGAAAGACTGGTGTGTTTATTATCTGTTTATAGTCACAGCGGAAAGTGCGGGGGGGGGGCAAAATGTTTTCTTCTTCCTAGGGGGGATGTCACAGAAAATAACTGAGAAGCACTGGGTTAGGGTAAGGGCTGGGGTTAGGCATTTAGTTGTGATGGTTAAGGTTAGGGTAAGGGGATATGCATTACATCAATGAGTGTCCTCACAAAGATCCACAAAGACTGGGGTGTGGTCATTCATCTGAGACATCTCAGACATCTCAGTAACACACAAAATCATCCCTAGATCAGATTCTAACTGGTTCATTGGAAAGGTTGTGGCTATGTACCCATTTATCCCATTCATAGACCCACTATTTACAAAATCAGTTTACCACTGGGAAAAGTCAAATCAAGATGAGTCTGTACGCAGTCTGAGCTCATCATCAACAACTTTTAAAGACTGCTACTTGAGAACAGCTCTGATTTACGGCACACATTTACAGTCAGCCACAGTTTAATTGATTTAGTAAACTAAATACTGAAAGGCTCATCATTAACATTCCAAAAAACATTCATAGTGTTGTTTGGCGTTCCCTGACTGTTGATTCCCACTGCAATAAACTGAGTTCATCTAGAGGCGATACGTGATCTTGCTTGTTCCTCCTCTGCCAAAGGTTGAAAGGCAGATATTTTTTTACAGGAGTTGGTAGAAAGAGAGTGAATACTGGACTTTCGCTCGTCTGGTGGACACACACATGACTCTAAATAAATTATAATAATGCTCTTTATTTCATAAATATGTTTTTTATTATAAACACTTTTATAATGTTAGCAGAGGTGTTCTTTGTTTCAGACAATGTGGCTCACCTCTGCACCAACGCTGTGGGAACCCCTGATAGGCCAAAGTGCCAAAAACCCTAAATCCTTCACCGCAGTGAAACACCATAAAAACACTAAAATCTCTTCTTCTTCACCCTCTTTTCAGTTGGCAAACAACAAAACTGCATCACAGCCAGCAGTAAGACAGACCATAAAACATAAAACTTGAAAACCTGCATACATACGGGCTAATAACAATAGCTGTGCTGCTCTCATCATCATCAACACTTTAAAATGTGTGGTCACACAGTTAGTTAAAGGTGACAGAAAAAAAACATCCTTATTTTCTTCTGCGACATCATCTGACAAATCCAGCATAAACACAGATTAACAGCTCTCCGGTGTATTCAACTGTTGTGACATTTAAAGTGAGAAATCACAGAGAAAGTTAGAGGCCACAGAAAGTCTTTATTAACATCAGTCCTTTTTAACTTTACTGGCACACAGCCCCCCGAATCTCACTGGGCAGCTTAGGTCATTGTTTTGCAAAAGTTCAATTTACTCCCTAAGCACTGAAAACATCATTTAAAAATTTATACACTCTGGAAAACGTTAAGGAAAAAGCTCAGTTTTCAGGCAAGAAAAATGTTTTAGTCTGGACGGAGGGGTGAAACAGAAAGAAAAAGATGCATTTGCTTCAAAGTGCAGAAAATGTATTTTGGAAATTTTGGAAATTTGAGAATAAATGCAGAGAAAACAAAATGAAAACTAGATCTCGACGGGAAAGCACAGTGCAGACTGAACCAGGTTAAACAGAACAGGAATCAATCCAGAACAGGGTGAAATGGGACAGAAAAAAACAGACTAAAACTAAAATAAAGTTGAAAAGAAACAAAAAAACAATTGAGTATAAAGCTTGTAAAGTGCCTGCTATTCAGTTGGCACTGTTAACAGTCCAACTTATCGCACGTAGGCTGATTTAGCTAATTTCTTCTAATTTTGTTTTCCCTCCACTAAAGTGCCATGCATCAGAGCCACCGGGGTGCCCCACTTCAAATGACCAGAAAATAAAAAGCATTATTTCAACTATTATTTCAAACATTCTGGAAATAGCAACCACGCTTGTGACTGGGAGCCAGCTGCTGGGATGATAAGGAAAGGAATTTCAGTCTCCCCCCCTTATGTAAATGTAACATTACTCTGGGTTTCCTGCCAGCCTGTTCCCTGTGTGTATGTATGTGTGCCTGGACTTAATGGTGTGACTTGGCGCTCTCTTTCAGTACGTCTGCAGGTTTCAGAAAGCACTAAATTAAACCTTTTAAAGATAAAACTTGATTGTTGTCCAGTTAATTATTATTATAATTCAATGCCCTTTTTCTGATTGAACAGCCAATTAAAGATGTTAATGCAATTAATGGGATGGATGGTATAGGAAAGAACTGCTGCACATCAATCAAAGAGAATAAATATTTCTCAATGAGCAGAGACTGGCAAGAGCCTCCACCCACAACAAATGTGTCAAATACTACTGCTTTATCATTCCCAACCACACTGACATACAGCGACAGCTCGTGTCTAAATAAACCAGCGTTTAGATAATTGTGAATATTCGGTTTTAATTTCTGGTTCCAATTTCTGGTTTCATTACAGAAAAACGAATGAATCTGAGCAGCTGCTAATCTAAAAGCACCGCTGTGGTTTTGCCCATTTTACACAAACTGCATATATTTTACACCACTGCCAGCCATTTTCCAGAGCATGGTGCAGTGTTTCATGTTGCTAAACGCGTGTGTGGGGTTTTTTGTTTTTTTTTCTTGTTGAGTGTTGAGTATTTTCCTTCTTTCCAAGCAGCTATTGGTTTACAGTCATTTTACGATTGGATTTAAAACAACTTGCAGAGACTCAAAACTTTCAAGAATCCAACATCATTTCTACTTTTGTTACTGTTAAGGTTAAGGTTAAGTTATCATTACCTCACGCCATATTGACATAGGAGCCAACTTCAGACCTCCATCTGCGTCTACACAGGGTGTGTTCAGGCACAGTACTGAGCGCAGGTCATCCACGTTTTGGCAGCGCTCACAGCTCAAGACACAATTACTGTAATTATGCAAATATAACACGAGCAGATAAACAGCCGTGTGTCGACAGCTGGATCGATTAAAATAGAAGCGCATCTGTTCTGTCAGACGCGTGTGAGACAGATGCCTCTTGAATAGACACACCGTTATCTTAACCTGGTGCTGCACTGACTGACAGAATTTAATCAATTGCAGGTTTGTTCTGAGTATAGTTTCAAGAACTTTGAGATTATATTGCACTAACATGGTATATGTTCTTCAATATACAGTGTACATATATAAATAGACTGAATAGAAGCACAGAAGTGATGGTAAATGTGTCCGTTTTAACGTTTAACAACCAACCAGATACAAAGAACAACAACATGATCACAAAAATAAGATGTCAGCGTGACAGCGTGTGTAGGACTACACAGCCACGGATGCACAGAGAAGAGAAGCCTCTCATATGCTACCGCACTCCTTCCTGCATTCCTCAGAGCCACTGCAGACTCTCTGGGGGGAGAGTTTGATGTATAGAGGTCAAAGGTCACTTCCTGTGCATGGATTAATTGAGATTTGCCACACGGAGCTGAGCGTAAAAAAAAAAAAAAAAATCAACAGATCATATTTGATGCAGAATAAGAGAGAATATTCAGAAAAAATATATTTAGAATGTAAAACAATAAGCAGATAAAGTAGCCTATAGCATGATTCTCTTCACCCAAAGTATCATCTGAGACTTTTGTGGCCCATAATGGTCCAAATGCTGTTTCTGATTCTTTTCACATTGAAAAGAGTGAAATTCAGACAGTGTTTCCCACAGGCTGAAAATTTACTTGTGGGGTTGGGTGCCACAGCGTGTGACCGATGAGCATGCAGAGAGACTCATGCAGTTTAGAGAGGGGGGGGGGCGTAACCAAGATTATTTTCTGTACTTGCTGCAATTTACAGATGTTCCCTAAACACCTCACTATTGCTATTGGCAATCAGCAGACGTTGGCTAAGACAGCACAGAGAAACCTCTGCCCTAATTTGTCTACATTATATTAGTCAGATTCAAGGACGATCCCTATCTCACAAGATGTAAGAGATCAGAGTAAACTGAGGGAACATTTGGTATTTGGTAATATTTACTGACATGTGAGACAATGAAAAACCCCTCACTGAAGGCACTTCAAACAGCGTCTCTGACAGTGTCCAGTGGGAGACGACGATGAACGGAGCATTTGCTTGTTTCCGATACAGAACTAACATTGACGCCTCAGACTCACATTTGTGAGAGGGACAGGCCGAACAGATTTCAGAAGGACAAGCCTACGTCCTGCTCTGCTTAAATACACTCCTGTGATTGAGTCGGTTAAACTGACTTTAAAAGGACCCAGAGGCTTTATCACAGGGTATGTTACCCTCTCTTCCTATGTGTATGCATGCGTTTTTTTCATGTGTGTTATGATTAACAAAAGGGTAAGAGGCTAGGAAATGCATTATTTCAGTGACAGGAGTGAGTGTGTGAGTGTTTGTTTGAGTGACCAGTCCAGGCACATGTTAACCAGCTGTGTACTGAATAACATAAGTCACACACACACACACATACAACAGCCACATGGCCACAACAATCCTCCAGAACACCTGAATCCTATCAGAGAAAGAACAGATGTCCAACACACACAGACACACATCTCCAGATGGTCCTGCCCCCTCATTTCATATTTAATTAGCAGAATCAAAGGAGGATGCAGACCTGACCTACTGTATTCTGTGTGTGTAATGGGAAATGACATAATGGGACGCATGTGGCCATGCAGAGTCAGGCAAAGGGGGACACAACAGAGAGTGAGACGGGGAAGGAGGGAGGCAGAGAGAAAAGAATTTACCAACAGGGAAACCATTCAGCGTTTCCACTACGTTCGCCCGCACCAAAGAGAAAGGATGAAATCTTAATTAACCTCAGATACCTAATCCCTATAAACGAGTCACACTGATGCCCAGGACACATTGAACACATTTCATTTATAAATAAATCCATTGTTCAAACAGCACTTCACACTTGACACTCCGCATATCATTAAATGATTCTCTGAGGGTATGAATGCTTCATGTAAAGAGCAAATCCAGAATGTGATAAAAAAAACAACAACTGTAAGGCTCAATTCTCAATTTTCTCAGTGTATGCAGCTGTATGTCCTCGACCTCAGTCATGTATTGAGTTTAAGTAAAGATCTGGTAATAAACAATTAACAAACCATACAATGAAAGTGGCAGCAGGGATGTAAACCAGATATAAGGTCAAGGCATATGAGGTGGAGGGAAAAAGAAAAAAAAAAATAACATTTGAATCAAAATTCTTATCTTTTATGATTCAGAATCAATTCAGTTTACTTTTAATGAGGGAAAGTGTTTGGGCACAATTTGAATTGTTTTGCATAGAAACATTTCCTTTTTTTTGCAAGACAAAGATAAAACTTTTTGTTAAAAGACCGTCACCATCACTCAGAGACTAATTATAGCAAAGTGAAGCTCTGAATCCCAGTTTTAGTAAACGAGCGGGACAAAGCACATGCATTGAATAACTTCCATTCAAGTTTGTCCAGTAACTTAGTTAATAATCTGCTTCATTTCAAGAAAAGAAAGACCTGCAGCTGTACAGAGCTGGGAATAGAGTGTCCTTTACAGCTGAAGACTTAGTATCAACACAGCAGAAAATGCTGGCTGCTAAGTTATACTTTCATTTCATAATTCTCGTACAGACCGTTGGCTGACATGTTGCCAAATTGTTGCCAAATGGTTTAAAATGCTGTATAGTCCCACATACTTTTCACTGGTGTTTCTGTTCTTCTTAACCTTTACACGCATTAGCACACAAAGTCAGCTGTCCAAAAAAAAAAAACAAAACATCCCGAGGTTTCAGCTTCTGGTCCGGAAATAAGAAAACCTCATTCAAAGTCTCACTGACAATATTAACTATGTTTATAAATCAAAGTACAGCCTTGGGACAGAGCCTTTGTCAACAGTAAGTTGTGTGGCTTGCTTTATTTGTCTAGATAAGGATGGTAGATTGTTGAAAAATTACTGAAACATACATTGTTTATTCAATATTTATGTTTTTAGCAGCCTTCAATGAACATTGTTTCCCATAAGCTCTAGACGATGGCAGGCTAAACAGAAGAGTCCTCGCTTTCAGCCAGAAGAGATTACAGCTAGAAAATTAAAAAAAAAAAAAAAAGACTTCAGAGCGTCAGTAAGTTTTATGAATATAGATGAAACCAAGTTATGATGAGAAACTAATCGTTGTTTAACTCTGTTAAAATCAGAAAGGTCTCAGTCCCTTACAGCAACTGCTATGGTGAAGCTGATTTGCGAAGAATATAGAGAGTAAAACAGGAACTTGTTTTATTTTTCCAGAAAGTTTACATTGATTTACCAATGCTAGCAGAGGCTAGCCCAAGAGGCTCCCAATATGGTCCATCAAAAGGCTGAAAATGTCAAACTATCAGGTTCAGGTTGCAGGTTCACATCCCTGGACTAGCTGGGTAAATGCGTGTGGGCAAACTAACTGTCTTTCCTCCCTCTCCCTGTTATTCTTTCCCCCCCTGAGCAAGAACCTGAACACCCAACTGCTCTCTGTGCAGGAGTGTCTTTAACAATGTGAATGTGAAGCAGGGCATCACTGGAAAAGAGGACAGACTATAACTGGATAAACAAAGGTAAAGAAAAGGCTGAGGCGGAGAGAGAGGTTGTGTAGTAGGAGGCTAGAAAGGAGGAATGGAAGAGGAAACGAGGGGCTGATGAGACGCTCTGCTAACATGAACAATGACATGCGTCCCACTCCAGTCAGCTGCAGTAAGTAGAACAGCGTGGGACAGACACTCAGCGGTGCTTTAGGAAGTCCTGTTTGCTCTACAGGAACAACATGAACCCCAGCCTCAGGCTAATGTGTCGCTTCGCCAGTATATCAGACCGACTGTTGCCACTCGCTGCGATCTGTCTCTAATATGATAGAGGTTTCCTCTCTGACCACAACTCACATTCAGTACACACCGCAACAACCAGAGCATCTAAACCGTACAACACCTGCTCAAAACTGTTACCATTCAATGATTTCTGTGAACAAAATATGGCTGTTCTCCAGATATGTATTTTAGAAAAAGACATCTTTTTTGGGGGGTTTGTTTGTTTCTTGTTATCTTTGATTTCCATGATGTCTTCTCCAAAAACCAAACAATCAACTGACAGACTAGATTCTCTGTGGTACTGTTTGGATCTGCCTTCTCTCGGTCACAATCCAGTCAAGCCAACAAATAGCCAGCTGTAATCCATTAAAATTTAAATGGGAGATAGAAGTTTGATTGTATGCAAGAACAGCTTAATTGCATTTCTTCTTGAAAAGCTTATGGGAAAAGCATTTACTTTTAATTTTTTTTAATTGTGGGGGAAAAAATAAATAAATAAATACGCTGAGATAAATAAACCAAATATGTTATGTCATAGCATTGTAAGAGCACCAGAAGACCTTCAGGAAATGAGCAGAAAATGTAATTATCCTGGAAATGCTCTTTATTTATTTCTAATACATTCAACAGCTACAATGCCAGCAATTTAGAAAACATCCAACATTTTGTGTCTTGTGCTCCTATAAATTACGTATGTGTTTTATCAACAGTTAAATCAACAGCGCCCGTCTTCAACTTTAATCTCATTGAGACAGATTTAAAACGGTGGCTCTTGCGATTCAAATCACAACTTTGACATAAAAACAAACAATCACTTGGCACTAAAAGCAGCATAAAATATAAACTCATCCTTGTGACATTCAGCCCAATTACTTTTAATTTGTAGTGACAAGCAAAAGAGAAGGCCATGATAAAAGGCCACTGAAAACAGGCAGGCACTTGTTATGTGTGCAACACGTTCTTACTTTCAGACGACATCAACAAATAAATCGTAACAGCCTCAGTTTTCCTTTTGAAGAGGAATATAAGAATTCTGTGTCATTTGATGTGGAGCATGCCCACAAAACCTTTATCCCTATACATCTCCTTCATCTACGACGCAAAAACTATCAAGAAGGCTGAATACCTGCTGTCAAATCATGTGGGATCTCCACTCTATTTCCCTTTCTCACAAGTTTACCTTTGTTATAACTGCCTTGTAACATAATTTAATTTTAATATCTTTTGAAATGGGGAAAAACATTTGTACATGTTATGGATGTTCTGCAACATGAAATAAACTTTGATAAACCCACTGTGCACTACCATGTCAGTGACAGTTTAAATGACTGCCTCACTCAATCGATACCTGGACTTTTCTGTATGATGGTAGCACCAGTATTAGTTGTGTGATGTTGCGCCGGTGGTATGTGAATATAGGCAAATTTTTGACTATATGGTTTTCATATGCCAAAAAATAATGCTGCTCTAACAGTATAATACATACTGTTAGAATTTTTTTTTTCCAAATGTAAAAAATCTTGCAATACTGTTCATACTATGCTCCCTATCCTTTTAATACATCTGGGAGTATTAGGCCATTGTAAGCACTGCTGTAAATCAATGAGAAGGGCAGCTTGATGGATTTTTACATTATATTTGCATCAATAATAAGTTTAAGTGATGTTACCAAGACATTTCCTCACTATATATGTCACTGTTGGTTTATAAAATGATGAATCATTATTAGAAGCTCAGCCGTATTTGATTTCATTTGCAATAGGAAAATGCTTATGTGTATTTCCTCCAAGATGTGTGTTTTTCATGCTTAACCTGCATTACAGTGGAATTAAAACAACATAAACGTGGTCACAAACAAACAGAAACAGTGGTGCTGGTCTGCTACCCCTCACATGAGTTAACAAAATTTCACCTGGCTTTTCTGAAATCCAAGTTGGTTATAAGAGTTGAGAGATAGGCAGCAGGTGCATGTGATAGATTTTAAAGCGGCATTATTAACTGTAGCAGCTGGTGCTTAATGATAACCACACCTGGATATGATGTAACGTATAGAGTGCCTCTACAGCTGAAGCTGCACTCTGAGACCCTTCCTGTTGCTCTGCAAATGTCTGGCTTGTTTACTAGCATGTAAACCTCAACTATGACGGGACTGTTGATGCTGCCTTCGATAGCAAAGCGCTTTGAACTCAGCGTCTCCAGGGAACACAGCCAGGGCAGGGGGCTTAGTCAAAGCAAAACTCTTCTGAAACAATTAAAGCCTCCTTTTGAGAATATTAAGTAAATTTCAGCTTCCTATTTTTAAAAATAGCTTAAATGTCATAATCTTTTGGCAGATTTTTGTCATAAGCATATTCTATTTCTGTTGGGGAATTTTTATTATCTCAACTTTATTTCTCAGTGATCCTGATGTACATAAATGGTAAACTGTCAGCCAAAGAGTTGTTTCCTTTTATAATTTCACTGGGTGTATTTCTCTTTCTTTATATTTAGCCTTGACAAAACACTACCAGTGGGCTGCTGGTAGGGAAAAAAAACATTATATTTCATGGTCAATTCAACAATCACTATACCAAGGGATGGCCAAGAAATTCAACTTTATGCTGCACTTTAATCTTGTGTTCACAAAACTATAATTACTTTTGCGGGACATGTGAGCCCATGCCTGCTCACAGTGGACAGAAAGCAAGAAGGAAAGAAAGAAAAGGGCTGCCGTTCACTTCCCTCCTTCCCCTCCTCTTCCACTTCTGCTTTGAGGAGTCAAAATTGGTTCCAGATGCATTCTCTCACGGCTAGCTCCATAACCAGATCGCAACATGAAAGTAATGAAGGAGAGTAGTTTCGCAAAACTTGACAGAGCAAAAAAAAAAAAAAATGTAAGGAATTTCTACACAAAGTGGACAGAGAAAGTTGAAGAAGAAGCCATATTTTCCTGAGGGCAAAAATCGGCTGAGCACTATTCCACATGGTTGCTATTTATCACACCGATAACCCGTTTTAGATTTTCTGAGACCTTTATTACTGTCACAGGCCTTTGGGAGACAATGTGCACCCCAAATGAGGATCTAAGAGCTGTGTTTCTTTCATGTTCCGGGCAGATGTGCCAGAGAAAAAAATCTGTACAAAGTGATATTTAGCCAGAGCAAATCCACATCCTGCACCCATGTGGACTAAACATCAAAGACCTACCCATGAGCATGTTAGACCAATTTATAACCCTGCCCATGGAGCCCCCTTAGAAAAAAATACTCACCAAGGGAAGCTAGGATACACACTGGACAAAATAATACTAAAGTGTGGTAGCAGCTGAAGACGCCTGGACGGATGGCTTAAAAATGTAGCAGTAAAGTGCAAATGTTGACTCAACCATTTAACATGTGAAAGCAAAATCAAGGACAGTTGTTCTACAGCGCCAACACACACCTCTTGTGTTTGTCTAACTATCTTAACAAGTCCCCGTGAATTAATTAGCACCCCGAAATGCTAATACACAAATCATTCAGACACATGTTGCTTTCTTTCTCTTAGCGACTATACTTTATTCAAATCAGCAGGCAGCTTCCTTTCTTGGTTTCCTTTCTTTCTCATCCCACAAAGCTAATCAAACATTAGGACTAAACCATAAGCTACACGCGTGGCGTATAGACAATTCACCTATCAATACCTGCTTACAATTAAAATAACATTATGCTTGAAGCTTGCCAGTCCACACTGGAGTGTAAATTGGGAAGAGAATGATCTAATAATAACGCGCGAACCAGTTCAAACATTAGGTATTTTATTGAAGAAAATGCGTTTTAAGGGTATAGAATAGATGCCGAATTGAAGTATTGTTCCTACTCATTCGTAAGATGTTTCGAGGCTTGTTCGTAGAAGCAACGTTCATTTGCCAACAACCAAAGATGCGTAAAAGTGCTAAATTGCCTATGTTTGCCATCGCGGTAACGGTCCTGTTTTACTTTTTCCCCAGCGATCCCCTATGTCAGCTCCGTTTCCTTCCTACCTCCGTCTATTTCTCACTATTACTCAGACGAGCAGCTGACCAAATTCACTTTCAAAACTATTACAAATTAGCAACTGAGGACCGTAGCAGGAAGGAAACCAAAGGGGAAATTTAATTTTAACTACGCCATAGTTGTCCTTAAAACTCGAAAGGCACGTCCCAAAGTTTTTTCTTGTTCTCCGAAAACGCGACACAGGATGCTAACCCCATACGCAGCGTTCTTCGACAGGGACTGAGCGTCATGCTAACGTTCATCTCAACAATGGATCAACTCCATAAATCGCCACTTTGCTCTTCAGCAAAGTTACACACAAGAAAATTACAGCTAAAAACCCCTTTGTTGGTGTCGAGAATACACTGTTCAATTCGGCACGCAAAAATTCCTAAAAATCCAACTTTTACACTTGTTTTTTTCCCCGTTATTCCCACAGTCATTTCGCACCTAGACACTCAGTAGTGGGCGGTAGCTATCGCTCTGAACAAGTTATAACTTCTAGGTTTTTTTTGGAAAAAGTTCAACATGTCGGACCATTCCCGTGCCCGAATTTACCAGAGAAGTTCCATTATTCGGTTTAAGTCTTAATAACCTGTCTGCGGCGTGTCCAATTTCACTAATAAACATGGGAGTGTCACATTGTAAGACTTGTGAATGGAGTTTGGCGTCACATTCTCTTACATTTAACAGTGAAATCTGTCGGCCCGACAGGATGCCAGCTGTCACCGAATCAACAAGTTAGTTCCGACCTGCAGCGTACAAAAGTACAGATGCTCTCATGCTTGAATTACACACCGTTCTTTAATTTTTTCACCCAGTTTACCAGTGCATGGAAGCAGACACAGGCGGCGATACGGACATATGACTTACAGCTGTGGGGATGAAATCACAGACGTAGACTTACCCTGAGCTCGGAGCGGCTGGTAGTAAAAGTTTAAGGCGAGGAGGAAACTGATTATCTGGAGACACACACGCATCTTATTGAAATTCTAAAGTGCATCGTGGACAAGAAGACATAGAAAACACTAGTGCTGTGATATGCTCCATGGATCCCCTGTTACCTCTCTCTCTCTCTCTCTCTCTCTCTCTCCCTCTCTCTCTCTCTCTCTCTCTCTCCCCACAGCCCCCGGTTTTGTGTGTGGACCGCAGGGCACATGCGCAGAACCCAAAATGGGCCCGGTTAACGGTGACAAATGTGTAACACAAAACTCTATTCAGTTCAATACAGTTAGAAGTTAGAGGAGGCAATAATGAATAGTTGTTGAAGAAATAATGAATTTAGTATTTATTTAGTAATTGGCCTCAAAGAATTTAAAATTAAATACACTGAGTCTAGAAGTACTACAGTTTGCTAGAACACCCCAAATTTCCACAAAAAAAAAAAACAAAAAAAAAAAAACACTGAGGACAAGAACTAAGTCTGGAGTTTTATTGTAAATTAAAATGTAGATACACAGATAGACACAGGAAAGGGTTTGGGTTAATGGTTAGTTTTAGTTGTACCTAAAACTGTCAAGACCGCCCAAATGGTGAAAGTCCTTGCTCTTTAACACAACTGCCAATAAAGCCTTTTGTCCTTAACTTACAGTTAACAACACAAGTCTGTTTACACTGTCTTAACCTCCTACAGACAACTCCACCGCCAGTCGCCTGCATGTTGGTTATCCAGTTTCAATGATACTGATACTGATAATACTGAATATCTGAAAAAAAACTTTCACTGAAAAAATTAATTTGTGGGGAGTCCCATCAGTTAGTGAGAACTGAAGAAGCCTTTCAGATGAGAGGTTAAACATCTTTAAGAGCTTCAAACAAGGCCAGTTACCTCTTTATAGCACTAAGAAATATCATGACATGGATGACTGAGCATATTCACAGACTGAACAACACATGGCGCTACCCTGGTCACTTTATGATAAAGGAAAGTTTCTGTAGCCGGGACATTGAACTGTTCGTCGTGGCTACGTCCGCACTAAATACCCAAGGAGTTCTCACACGCCATCTCGGTTGTTGTATACACCCTCTCTGCTAACCCGCCAACCTTGTGTGATGTCTGCACCCCAGAGCTTTCTTCATGATGACAAGAAAAAAATCTTATCTTGCTTCTCTTGAACCTAAAAGAAAATTATATTTGAACTGAACCCGAACTGAACTAAGGATCAGTGTTTCCATACAACTTAACCAGTGATTCACTCACTTTCCATATCACCTTATTCCCTTTCACAGCTCACAGCCAAAGGAGTTGGAATCTGTCCCAATATGCTCTGGAAGAAATGCTCATGAACACATTGCACATGTTCCAGGTTCTCTGAGCTAACACAAAGACACTCACATCTACAGGAAATTTAAAGTTTCTCATTTACATAGCCTGCACGTTTGGGAAAGTGGAAGCACCGAGAGGAAAACCATGCAAACACAAGAAGACAAAGCACTGAGTCAGTATGAATAATTCTGCATTCTGTGTCTTTTATACATGCAAAATAGCTTTTTGTTCATATTGCTCTGGTTCATCAGTTGAAGTTATTCCTCTGCTGTACTTATGTTGAAGTTTACCAGTGAGTCAGCACAGCAAACTGCAGAATTACCACACACACACACACACACACACACACACAAAGAGCTACTGTAAATACTGGAAATATGAGACGGGTTCCATAATTACAGCAGAAACACCAGTGTATTCATAAACAGTAAAATAGTGAAGTCATTTGAGACAGTAAAATACTGTAAATAAAACAAACAACTTATTGGCAGCTAAATGCCTGCCAATTACTCTATTTTATCTACCACTAGCGCCATTACATATGACCGATGACCAGTGGCTAACAGCAGTGTAACAGAAAAAATCACATAAATTTCTTCTCCATATAATTCTAGTGAAACATTTCTCCAGAGTACATATTGATCAGCTAACAAAGCCAGATCTCTGCGATAAGATGAGTTCTTTTTCCCAGAAAGCTGTAGCTCCAGAATAAGTAGAAAACTGTGGTAGTAAAAAAAAAATTGTATCTTCTAATTCTGCCAAAGTTGATGAACACATGAATAAATTAATTAATGTCTGCATTGGTGCGGGTGGCTTTTCTTTGTACCTATTTTCCACTTCTGCAGGGACACTTCTTGGTCATCATGTCTGCCATCTTGGCTGATTTCTGCAGGGACACAAGGCTGTTTAGAGCTTAAATTCTCTGCGATTTCAATTCATTGCCTGTCAGCATATTAAAACGGGTACCCATCCACCTCTTAAGTAAGAAGAAAGGGTCAGTCTGATATTGTTGTTGCAGGGCTTGCATTGATTGAATGGGGCTGGCATATGTATGTGATTTCCATGAGCTCATCCACTCTCCCTCTGTCAGCTCTCCTGTGTCCTAACAGATCAGACATTCTGATGTCTCCCCCTCCGGTAGATTCACACAACCACGGCTGTCAGTTTTCACAAATTTATTACTCACAGAAGGGCTGTCATCAGCAATGTCCTTTGTGGCAACACCATTTTGTCATGTGTCATGTGGGACAAACACATTGTTTCTGCTAAGATTCTTTACCCTTGTTTTGATTTGGGAGCACAGGGAATAATACCCACAGCCAAGTACTTAGCCCTCTTTTCTGTGGTCCATTAAGCTATTTGGATACTTATCCATGATAGATTTGGCAATTTGTGAGCAATAACTTCTGGTTGGGTTTTTGACATATTTTCTTTACAGCGTTAACAACATCTCTAACCATTTTGTGCCCGTAATCTGCTTTTGGTCTCTTCTCCTGTGATGTAATCTTAGACTCTGGGTCTTCTTTCCTCATGGAACTTCAAAGGTGTCAGTCTATGAATTATCCTTTAGTCTTGGAACACGTCTTTGTGACTGTGGTGGACTGTGCAGTGCCACAGATTTCAGACACATGTACTTTGGATAAAAGATGGAGAGGATGAGGTAGATGACTGGTTGTCATGTTCTTCATCATGGCCTGAAGGTTTAAAAAAAAAAGAGAGAACAGTTAGGAATGGGAAGAAATGAAGAAAAGTCTTAATTGTAGACAGAAGTATGTGGAACCCCACAAAATTCATGACAAAAACACAGTTTATTCAATATTCAATAAATCTGATATTTCTTGAATGCCTTTTTGAATCAGGCAATGGAAATTAAGGTCCACAAAAGGCAGTGCCTGACACTGCTTAACAACAACAACAAAAAAATATTCATTGATTAGAATCACTATTGCTTCTACTATTTTACCAAATACAAATCCAGTCTCCTTTTCATCTATTACCACAGCCATATACTTCACATGCTACAGTGGCTTTATACTGTGCAAAAGGTGCTTCAGTAGTGTTCTGATCTGAGCCTTTCAATTTTACAGCCTCCTGAATGCCGGCTTTGTATATCTGCCTCTCAAACTGACTGGCTCGGACAACCTGAACAATCCATGGAAATAAATTACCACGAGAGAAATATGATTACAATAATTGATGCCTCTCTGCTAAAGTGCTACACAGAGTTGTGAAATTACTTAACCTCCTCAGACAGTGTTCAAAATAAGTATGTTTGCTTTTAAAACATAGTGTCCAAAGCTGGATAAGTGGACCAAAATTGGATGGTAAGTTCAGGAGAGTGAATCAAGTAATGGTGTTTTGGCTTCAGTGGTTTGTTTGGGAATAGGACTGTTCTTATTTCAATAAGTTTTTCAATAAGAATCTTTAGAAGAGCTGTCAGTTTGGTGTGGATTTTGGGGTCAAATATCAGCTCCACAATTTCCTTGAGCACCAAGTACAACTGGTTGCAGGTTAGCTAGCAGGCACTAGCTTTGTGCTACACGTCCACCTAGCTTTTCCACACCTCACATACTTTATTGTTTCTGTCAGTTCTCACAGGAATTACAGTGCACGAGATGGTGAAAGCATAGAGCAAGGTCAAAGGATACACTTCCTTCAAAAAGAGAAGGTCTCAGGTAGCCCTGCCTGTCGAACATAAACGTTTTTCGTAGTGCGGAACACTGAATGAAATTTTATTGCATTGTGTATTTCTTGCTGTAAGGACAACTCTTCACTGTCATTTTTATTATGTTCTATGGTCCTTTTTTTGACCACGCTTTGCAGTGGCTGCCCCAAAGTTCTCCCTGCCAATGAGGCTGTACCAGCAGAAGTGAAAACTTGTTTTCAGTAAAACCTCCTATAGAACAACACCCCAGATTTTCCCTAGAAATTTCAACCAATTGCAGCCATTGTTTAAGTCTGTTCCAGTCTTAAGAAGACTTGAACCCTACCAAACAACTTGAAGACCTCCTCCTGCAAAGCATTTCCTATTGCATGGGGTCAATGGCAGATCTGTTTTGCAGCAAGATCTCAGCTAATGTCACCTAGCTATCCAACCATGAGTCTTTGTAACCTCAAATGAATCCTAGAAGATAACAGACACTGACAAGGTTTTTTCCATTTTGTTTTTCTAGTTTCTCCCATCTTTAACACTTTCTAACACGTGTTCTCCCTGGTGCATTCTCCATGAAAGAACTGTATTACTGTCTGAAGGAAGAGTGGTTCATAAGAGCTTTGAGATTGTCTTTGACAGGAACATACTTGCAAAAGTGTAAAAAACATGAACTCATTTAAAGGCCAAACAGAGGGAACAGGAAAGGAAACGGGCCTTCAACAAGGGAAATCTGGCGACCCTGGCTGTGAGGTTCAGCTGAGCAAATTAATCTGCACCTGTGGTACAAACAGTTTCAGAGACAGAGTACAGAGCTAGAAGCAGCCTTTTAGGTTTGATATGGAAAAGGCAAATCTAATCTTAAATCAGCATTCCTTCTTAGAGACACCGTGTTAATCAATTCATATTGGGTTAGAACTGAAAAGAAAACAAACAGGTGGGTCCTGCAGTAGTGGTGTGAGACTCAAGTATATCAGCTTTATATTTTCAGGACCAGTCCATCTACTAACCTTTGTTGCAGGTTTCTCCCCGTATCTCACTTGCATTTGCTGCTGGGTGTCTCCACTGTCCAGCCTGATTGTAACAGAGAAGCAACAAAACAAAAACAAAAAGCAGGTGTACATTTATTTATTCATTTTAATTCCAATTGGGGGAAAAAAAAAAACAGTCTTGTTGCATTAGAAAAACCATGCAACATAGTACCAGTAAATACCATACCATGTTTTGATGTTCTCCAGATCCACACAGTTTCTTTTTCTTCTTCCTAATTCAGCCAGAAAAATCTGCTTGAAATGTGTTTCATCTGTTTTGAAGAGTGGTGTTGCCTGTTTGTCTTCATAGCAGCTATCTGTCAGCAAGTTGTGAATTGAAAAATTCAATGAGCTGCGGACAGATTTGGTGTAATTTTTACCCCCCAAAAATCCAGTATGTCTGTACCAGCCCATGACTAGTTTCCCATAATGCCCTATGACTTACTGTATGTTCCTCTTATTGCCTGTATTTGACTATACTATTTTATTCACTAAACTGTTGGAATACTTTTTAAAGCCCTGAAGAGGGAAAAATCTCAAACAGTTTTGAGGAAAATCTGAAAAAAAATAAACCTAATTTGTGTTGCAGATTTTCTTTTCCTGCTTTTCTGTGCCGTAAATGTTGAGATGGTGAAAGCATAGAGCAAGGTCAAAGGATACACTTCCCTCAAAAAGAGAAGGTCTCAGGTAGCCCTGCCTGTCGAACATAAACGTTTTTCGTAGTGCGGAACACTGAATGAAATTTTATTGCATTGTGTATTTCTTGCTGTAAGGACAACTCTTCACTGTCATTTTTATTATGTTCTATGGTCCTTTTTTTGACCACGCTTTGCAGTGGCTGCCCCAAAGTTCTCCCTGCCAATGAGGCTGTACCAGCAGAAGTGAAAACTTGTTTTCAGTAAAACCTCCTATAGAACAACACCCCAGATTTTCCCTTTAAAGGGAATATCGAATCTGATAGTTAGTGAAAGTTGAAAGTTTCAGCATGAGAAGACGCCCATTCAGATAAGACAGTGATTTTTCAGTCTACCCATCCAGTGACAGGAAGTGCTGTTTTCTGGGGGGGGCTTCCAGTCTGTCCCCTCATTGTCCCTCTTAATGCCCGTGTCAACAAGGCCAGGCGGCTTTTTGTGCAACACAGCAGTCAGACAGCAGGGAAATCTCTGTTCAGGGAGACACCCTCTTTTGTAATGGGTCAAAGGTTGTGAGTAAGGAGGATGTCAGGGGCTGGAGTCAGCACTTTGGCCCCATGTGGCTACATCATGCTGTCGATAGTCATGAATAGTGAGGGGGCCACAGACAGAGGGCCAACTGGCAGCAGAGAAGACAAGAATGAATCATGTATTCATGCTGATGCACTGAATACACGTGACATGGGCTCTGTGTATGAGAAAATACTATTATTATACTAAAATACTAAAGTAAAATGAATAAAAAGTGATACAGTTAAAATGGCAGCATTACAATCTCATATTTAATCATAAGATATTTAAAAATTCATTCAACATGTTCGTTAGACCTCAGGGATTTACGCAATATTTTTGCAAGGAACACTGAATGTAAACAAAACTTCACAAAACTCCACAGGGAACCTTTAACTGGCTTTAAAGTGTGCTACCACTGATATGTACTTAATTTGTCTCATTTCATCATCATTGATAATAACTACATTTTTGATTACACCTAACACAATTGCGAATGTTAGATTTTTTTTTTTAGTAAATGGGTGTAAATGTGTTTATACAAGTATATTTGTAAAGTAGAGAAACCTTACATTCCTCCAATTCTGAATTCTGATATCACTGATTAGACAAACTAAACTGTTGTCAGGTGTTATGAAAGAAATATTCCTTGTAAATCTAACATTAACAATCCCTCATTAGTGTCTACACAGGATGAGTTAAGTTACAGTACTGCGGTGCAGTCAGACGAGTTTTGACAGCATTCACATGCCAATACATGAGTAAGTCAGAAGAAAATACACTTGAAATATGTGGGAAAAAAAATCTGGCTCAAATACGTCATGTGTGGACAAGGTCTCTAAAACTATTGTGGAAGGACACGACTGTTTTCTGGTTGGTGATTTCCTGTGCCGTTATGGATCTGTTGCAGAACAAGTCCACATTTGTCCAGGAATCAGCCCTTTTTCATAAACTGGGATGATGATGTTAGCTGGATAACTGCATCTCACCTTGCCAAGCAGCATTTGAAAAGCCCTCCACCCACGCATGTTACTGACGTCAGGACTGGAGGGCTGCATCTGACAAGTTTTGTAACTTTCCAAAACCACCAATTTGACAATCGTGCCCACTTCATGCAGCAGGACAGTCTTAACTTTTACTGTTTATGTTTGATTTTTCTCACAAAAACCTCTCTAAACCTTGCTCTCTGTGTGTCCAGCCATGATGGCTCAGATGAGAAGTGAGGAGTTGATAATAATATGTTTATACGTTCATCTGTGTTGTGTTCAGTTCTTACTGTGTGATTAGAGAAATAAATTTAATGAGCAGTAGCGAGTGCCGAGTTTTTTATAGCCTCACAGGCTACTTAACGGTTGCCTTTCCTTACTGGGGAAGGTTGTTGATGCTGAATACAGTCCCTTCAGACACTACTCAGGGCCTAAAGAACTACACGGTCTGCATGTTTCTTGAATAAATATAAATATTATTTAATCTGGGTTTCTACTTTATGTCATACAGTTAACATTATGTCTGTGCAAGTTCTCATTCATCCAGGTCATGGTTAGAGAGCCCAAACATATTTGGGCTCTCTAACCAGTCTCTAGAACTGAAGAAGCTTCTTGGATGAGTAGTGAAACGTCTTCAAACAAGAAGTCCAGTTGCCTTCAATCAACCCTTAGGATACAGTTAACATAGTATTCTAAGATACTAGAAATGAAGTCAAAGCAGCAGTCAAAGATAAGACAGTAAAGGACAGTGTTCTTTGTAGTAAACATGAATGTCTTCAGGGAAAAACTGTCTGAAAGTGTGCTCCAGTATCTCTGTTTGTATTTCGTTGCATCCTGCCCCCTTCATGATGGCATGATCTTCAGGAGTAGCCATTTGGATCAGGTATGAACCTTTTGCCTAGCAAACAAAGCTCTTTGTAATCATGCAACATTAAATAATCCCCTGGTAAACATGATTAACCATGATTAAATGATGAAATCCTTCAGGTTCCAGATGTCACCAAGCCCTAGACACCTGTATGGAGAGTCTTGGACCTTAATCGTGGTAACCAGAGGTCCCTACAACCTCCATGACCTTTTCCTGATATCCAGCCAGAGGAATCCTTTTCAAATGGAAAGCTACCATTCACCAGCTTTAAGGTTTGGTGGAGGAGGACATGGCTCATCTAAGCCTGCAGCACCCTTCTCATTGTTCTACCACAACATTTTTGGAGGTCTGGCAAGAGTTTTGAAATTATTTTGAACAGGAATTCCCCTCTGTTGATGCTGTACCACCACTACCACCACTCCATCCCAACCAGAGCTGGTTATTTGCTTTGTAGATTTAAATTCGGTTCCTTTGCAGCGGTGAGTTGTCCTTTGGTTGGTGCATTGGAAAGTGGGGCGCAATATTTATCTGTCAAAGTTTTGTGTTTCTCACTGATTTGAAAATGGCAAGAAACAGTAATGATAACAAGCACACACACATCTGCCCACAGCTTCAGCTGACTGACCAGGAGTATGGAGAATAAAGTGTCTGTTGAAGAGAGAGTCTCTTGTTTGCAGTCAGACTGAAAGTACAAACCCTGAGGCCAGAGGCTCCATCCGCCACTGACCGGCCAACTGGCTTCAGCATAAAGCTCCATTGTCATGGCAGATGTAGTTAGACACCATGATGAATTCTGTGTTGTTGTTTTCCATTAGTTCTATCACTGTCTCCGCTAACCAGATGTTGTTTGATTTCAGTCATTACACAGCTTTACAGATGTCTGCCTGGGAGTTTGTGTGTTGACTGTATGTGGGTCTGAATTAAACCTATATACAGTATAGATATAGGTTTAAAAATGTACGTGGGACCCAGTCAGTGTTGTCCACCTTTAAAATTTAGCACATAATGATTTTGACCCAATACGTTCAATCACAACATGAATTTCTAGCAGAATTTGAGGATGTACTATAGTTACCCTTTAAAAGATGCCACAGATATAGACTGTCCGTCCAAGAAAAACGACAGCATCAGTCGTTCATAGCCAGTTCCCCAAACCAAAGCATGACCACAATCATTTCCAAATCATAACCATATGTTTATTATTGCCACCACGGTGACAAAGCTCCCCTGACCTTGGTGAAGTAGTCATCTTGACCCAAACAATGTTTCCCAAACCAAGTGGTTTTTTGTTTCTAAACCTAATCAAGCCTTAACCATGGTGTTGTCAAATCATGAAACAGATCTGTTTTTAAGCAGTGATTTGTAATGGTTTTGGAGGCCACAGACAAATAATGTTATTACGATATTGGCATCATATTAGAAAATGCTTCTATGTGTCATTTCAGTTGGAAGACTTGTTGGGAAATACACTCAACTTGGAGATGATTCATTAAAAGATAATTAAAGGTTATAAAGAGTGACATTTTGGGGTATTTCTGAGTTTACTGACAGGGGTCTTAGCCTGTAGAAGTCAAATTAGTTTTTTTCGTGCTTCATAAACCAAAATTGCAGGCTTCACAGCATCCCATCATAAACAGTTGTGTGATGCCACAGTTGACAAAGATCCTTGTTTTTCGACCAGCCATTAAGTTTAAGCTGCGGCTTCCTTGCAAAAATATTCATTATAAATTGAATGACATGCATAGCTGAAGAAATAATCATCCCCCTATCATTAACAACATTTAACCATCTGTGTCTGTATTTTCACAGCAGTGTTGCCCAAGAGCTGAGGACCTTCAGTGCAGTATCACCTCACTGGGATGGGTTCATCAACTAAACACCCTTTATTTGTGAATTTGGTAATGGGTTAAAACACTTTAGCTCTATCCCATATGTTGACTAATGAAGGCTTTGTTCAGTTCAAATGAAGGAGGACTTCTTCTCTACCTTGTCAGTGGAGATACTCCATGTGACGTGTCGGTGCGTGGGGTTTCCATTCACACCTATGCACTAACCCAGTGTGATTAAAAGTGCAGCTGTGTATGCCAACACTATGAGAGCTATGTTTTTGTGTAGGTCCCTCAGGCAGCATTGCATGGCCTTTCACCACCTGTCAGCATGTGGAAACACACACACACACACACACAATCACACTGAGGCCTGGGTTACAGTGAAGGTGTGAATGGAAACCCTACATTTCCCAAAGCAAACAACATCTGTCAAGTTCACACTAGCTGCTCGCGTACAGTATGTGTTCATACTAGCTCTATGGCTGAAGTGGCACCCACACATACACACAAGCAGCTCTAGGGTGCCTCGGACTGAAAGGTGTGTGTGTGTGTGTGTGGGTGGGTGTGTGCGTGTGTGTCAGAGAGAGAGAGAGAAAAGGCAGAAAAACAAAAAAAAGAGCAGACTCTGTCAGTGTTTTGGTGTCAGCCGTGATGGATGGGAAACAGGGACATATGGTTTGCTATTGTTCCCCAGTAAATCCTCCTTTACTATTGAGCTGTTTGCTTGGTTTCCAGGCACTGGGTTTGACATGGCTGAGGTAGTCCATGACTCACAATGCCACTGCAAGTAGAATGAAGGAAAATAACATGAGCCACCTGTGGCCCGCTAAAGAGCTAAGACTGTCAGCTGAGAGCACCATGTCAAATGTTGCATTTCTATACTTGTGAGGACCAAAATTTCTCACAAGGACAGAAACCTGGGAAAATCCTTGAGTGAGAGCTTTATATTCCATAAATCTCTCAAGCTGGATGCAAACCTAGGGATTAATTTATTGAAAAGAAAATTCTTTCAATCCAAATGGTTTCCCTGAGAAGTTAGTGGAAACCAAAGCAAAGCTGGAGATCTGGGTGGTGAATATTGCACTTAAACTGAATTTGTTGTGCATTATGCAAGTACCCTCTGTATAAACACTATAAGCTCCACTGTAGTTAACATGAACCTGGTTGGAATGGTCAGCTTGTGTCAGTTTCTGATGCCAGTTCAAAAACATACATCTAGCACAACCTCACAAATGACAAACTTCCATGCTGACATGTAATGATTCAAAATCCCTGGATTAGCAAAGGAAATGGGTTTAATGAAAACTCAGTTTCTGTCTGTGACCCCTTCACACATACAGAAGCCATTTGGCTCACTGTTAATATGTAACTGTTGATTATCACAGCTTTAACTTTATAAATTAGTGGTTAGCATGAACAAAAACCGAAGAAACTTTTATTTTTACATCAAGCTCTACAGAGTAATCACAGGGAGACGTGTGTGTGCCTACAGTATGCATACGTATTTGAGGGGGGATCAGGGTGAAGTGCACCTTGAGGCCATATGTGAACCAAATGTGCTCAGAAACACCAAGGAATGAAAAAAAAAACTCAAGCACACACAAACATAGGTAAAGCCTGCCTACAGACCATAACTCTGTAGTTTGTGGTTACAGGATGCCAATAAATGGACCAGAACTCTGTGATTGAGTCTCATTTAATCTGACACCAGAATGAGTTGAGGTCTGCTCACATATGCTCCAACATCCTCTTCCTGGTCTAATTTGGGAGTATAGATCAGTCCCTGTGTTTTCTTTTCCCCCATGCTTCCCAGGCGCCATGTTGCTGCAGATTAGATCTGAATGAAGCTAAAATTCTCCATCTCAAGCTGTTTTGTTTAACATTGCAGTGATATGGCAAATCAAAATTTTTGGTTTCCTTAGAATTCTTTATATTTCTGTCTGAGGTGTTTGTTGCTATCTGGCATTTTTATAATTACAGGAAGACATTTGTAAACCACACGATAAGCTGTGTGGGATTTCTTTACCCTCCCTCCACATTATACATACAGCAGGATGCTGACTGCAGTTCACTAAACGACCCTCTGTACCATTAATAATAAGGATTTATTAAATTGCGCATACAGTATATATAACACTGCTGTGTTCAAAATTACTGACAAGGGCACAAGCCAGAGACCAAGATTTTAAACAGAGAGGGTGAGGTGTGAAGTATTGCATTTCACATATAAAATAATCAAAAACCACACATGCACATATGTAATTCCATTTCACGCAATAGACCACATCTGTATATGACTTTATAAGCTAAAGTAGACTTTGACCATATTCATTCTCGTACTACTAGACTTCCTTTTACAGTTCCTTGAAACTTTGGTTGGTGAAAAGGCTCTACTCTTAATTTAATACACTCATATTTGTCTAATGGAACATCTTCTGTTGTTGGAAATTCCCAGTCTTCAGTTTCCTTTTTCATTCATGGTGTTCCTCAACGGTCAACCTTGGATCCATTACTGTTGTCAGATCATTAGTAAACATAATGTACAATATCATTGTTTTGCTGATGACACCCAGTTATTTAATCTTCCAAATTTCCTGCTGGAGGTCCAACTGCTTTGGGGCAACCTCATATGGTATTCCAACCCCATAGCTAAGAAGCTCTGCTATAGACTATTGATGAAGGTGTTCACGTCTCCTCTCTCAGCTCTGTAAATTCTTGGTATCTGGGAGTCCTGTACAAAACCATCTGACAATCATTTTATTTTTTCCACAGGCTCAGGAGAAAGGAACATGTTTACTGCTTCCTTTTTTCTTATTTGAAGCTGTGCAGTCTGCAACCATTGCAGAGTGTGTGATACACCTGTAAATAATTATATATCGATGCTAACTATCACATACTTTAACTTCAGTCTTAATATATTTTCAATTAACTCATCACAAAAAGAAAAGAGTTCATTTTGCTAAGGCCATTAAAGGAACTGCCTATGCCACCTGACATCTTGAAATCTAAGCACCTTCATGTACACTGGCATTATGATTCAACAAATGAATAAGCTGAGCACAGGTAGCTGCTGCTACAAGGATGTAAGGGTTACTAACACACTTCAGGAAATCTTTTATCCCTGATCCTGCCCTGTAATAAACTCTCTCAAGTCCCAAACTGGAGTTTAACTTTGATCACAACAGAATCACTGCTGCTGCTGCTGAGCTGCTTGGATAACCCAGCACGTCGCACTTCTGGCAACACGCCAATCAATGATGTCACAGTAGGTGTTTTCCGTCAACCAAACACCTGCTGTGACCTCACTGGAGGTGAGCTCATGTCTTAATCTAAATACATTAGGCAAACAAGGATGCATGCTGATAGTATCAGTCTGTGAATCATCAGTGATGAACAAATTGACAAATATTAATACTGTTTTTTGGGCATTATCAAGTTTCATAAATTCATATTAGTACTCAACTGTGATATTAAGCCTGTCAAAAGTATTTTTGTGTCCATTTCTTCATCTTATCCATTCTGTCTTCATTCTTTTTACCAGCATGGGTTGAAAACACCACAGGTTCATGAAAGTCACGTTAAAATTCAAACCACATTTTATATTAACTGAGAACAGAAACACAAAGTTCCTTCCCTCTTTGAGTGACTTGTCAGTTGACATTTAGCTGATCCCTGAGAAAAGCACAAACAGGAATAAGAAATGGCTGTGTTTGCAGTGTTGCGACTTCTTTCTATGTTTTCTATGCATCTATAGTTCTGTGTACTTCACACACAACACAACATCAGGAAATTATTCTGACAACCTCTTTTTCTAAAAATGTAGAACTTTCCAAAAGGATTTTAATCCTCTAGAGGTACTTTTGATGCTTTTATCCCATGACAGAAACTGGCAACTGCAGGATCTATTGTTATTGATATGAATTCGTGCTGACTCCAGCCTCTGTGGTCAGCATGAATTCTGACATGAAATGAGATATCTGCAGCATGAAGACTGGAGCTATTAACTTTTTACAGACACCTTTCAAGTTGTCACACAGTGTGTTGAGTGTTTGACACACGAAAGACAGATTTAAACTGAAAGTACAAATTTTGAATGCATCTTCCAGTTTAGGGGATTCTTCAGGCCTGGACAGTAGCAGAAGAAACACAAATTTCTGTTATTTGTGTTTGACTGTTACCAGCAGGTCCAAGGCATCACAACTCAACTTACAACAGGAAACTTCCTAGCAAACTGAACATCATGTAGAAGGATTGAATGTTCTGAAGCCCACATCTGCTAATGTGTGTGTGTGTGTGTGGTATGCACGCTTAATAAATACCTCCTCATATGTGCGTGCAACTCTCCAAAACAGCAATGTGGGCAGAACATATGTATGTACACATGGCCTTCATTCATAATGAGGCAACTGCTGGGATCAGCAGAGGCTGTCCAGGGCTTTTTTCTATTTAAAGAGAGTGAACAGCATATAATTCTCAACTGTTATGTAATACAGCTAAAATGAATGCAGGAGCTTGAGGAAGCAATCACCAGGTCCTTCAATAACTCGATGTTTACAAAGACTCAATGTTGACCATGTCCCTGACTCAAACTTTTGTGAAATGTGAGAAAATGACTTTGAATTCATGGAGTAAAGTTGTAGTTTTCCGTTTTCGCTTCAGTGTAGACTTAAGATGCAGTTTTTTCCTAACCCATTGGCAGTTAGCTAGCTTTTGGCTAGGTTAACAGCCAACACAGTTTAGTTGTCACTCATTCAGTCTGTCTTTCACCACTTTCGTCCACACTGAAATGTCTCAGCAGCTACCGGATCCATTGCTGTGAAATGTGCAGACATTTATAGTGTGTTTTGAGATGATGAATTCTGTTGACTTTATTACCTGACTTTTTGTTGGGTGCCACCATGAGGATGACATTTTGGGTTTTGGTGAAAATGTCACAGTAACCATTGAATGTACTACTTTAATTAATTAATTTTGTGATACAAACATGTCCCTCATAGGATAAATTGTAATAACATGATCTAGACTTTGTGTTTAGTGCTAATTAGCAAATGTTAGCATGCTAACATGCTAAGATAAGGTGTTGAACGGGATAACATTATACAATGCTAAACATCAGCATGTTGGCATTGTCACTGTGAGCATGTTGTCATGCTAATGTCAGTATTTATTTGAAAAATACTGCTGTGCCTACAGCCTTGCAGAGCTGCTAGTGTGGATCTAGACTCTTGACTTCTTTTTGGTGTATGCTCAGGTTGCTCATGCAGTTGTGGGTTTTTAAAAATGGCTGTTGAAAAATGCTGCAGAAAAGAAAAGAAATGCTAGTGTACTTGACCAGTCCAGCGGTGAACTGTGGAACTATTGCCCAAGAAGTACGTGTAGACCCTGGTTCGCAATAACAACATAACCCATAGGGGTGGAACGGTGGTTACATGTGGTTAAAACTGTGCGACAGTCACAGTTTGGTTAGGTTTAGGCACAAAAAGTACTTGGTCAGGTTTAGGAAATGCTTGTGGTTTGAGTTAAAATGAATACTGAATGAAAAATGAAGTCTTGTGAGCTGATGAAGGCATTTTGGGAGACCCAAATGTCTCAAGTAGGAATGATAATTGAAGCTCAGCTGAGGAGAATTGAGAGAACATTTCAGGTTGAACTGTACATAATTCCATCCAATTCTGAAGGAGTTCTTCCTGGTAAACTGTATTTAACACCAGACTGCATCACAGCATGTCCTAATGAGGTTATTCTTTGTCTAACTGCATCATCAAATTCATGTATGTCTGAAGATTCTATTGGGTACCCAATTCATTCACCGTCATAACTAATGTGGCCACTAGAGTTCATCTGTCAATAAAACAGCCATGGTTTATAACAGGCTGCTTGGACAGACAACCTGTAGGGTTGTATTTTTTTTTAGCATGACAATCTCATTGTTTGAAATGCCCTATAATGGCCATTAAAGTAACAGCAACTTAAAACACTTAAATCAATCAAGTGGTTGTTACTTGAGACAAATGAAATATGTGTGACTTGCAACACAAAAAGGGGCCTCAGCAAGCAAAGTATAACAATGAAAGAAATAAAGTAACAAAATATTCTGTCTCCTCTGAAGGAATTTGAATTTAATGGGCTGTATATTCAAGAGTGGAGAGTCTGCTCCTGCAGCAGGAAAATGTCCCTTTCCCTTAGAAGAAACCAGAATTCCAGGTCTGCTCTTCCCTCTGGGCCTAATACCATCCTGTTTCAAACTGCCATTATTGTGTCATCTTGCTGGTTCATGAATTTGCCAAAAGTCAGAAACCAAGCTCTGTGCACCACTGACCACTCTGCTTGTGCAATGTGCCTCTGAATCTCGAAAATAGAATAAATATAAAAATAACTTAAAATAGAACATGCTTTTCACATGTGGTTGGCAGAAATGAAGTGATATGGATTTATGGTACGGTATATGACTATGTATATATGTATATGTTTAAATGAGGCTTATTCCGTGGATTTGCAATACAGTAGTACAATCCTGCTCTGGTTGTGCATGGGAGGCCTTTAGGCCATACTTGTCTGATGTGACATTTTGATCGGATTCCATTCAGTTTGCTTGAGAATATTTGGAAATTGTAAATTATACTGTGTTCTGTTGTTGAGTACAGAATACAGGCATCTATTCATTGTTTAGCTTTGACAGCCAAAACTTGATGAACATAGTGGAACATTTGGCAGCTAAACAGCCTCCATAATTTGGTGCTGGCCAAAACTAAAAGGAGTGTAAATCCTGGACTTACAGTCCTTCTGTGGCCAAAAACATGACTCCAAATGACTGCTTACATTGATCCATGTCTGCTTGGTGTGTAAATTGGCAATTCTGCTAACAACTTTATAAACCTAGTCCTAGAGTGTTGTTTCTATTTTCTGCTGCCCCCAAGTGAAAACAAGTATATATAGCCTATATTTCTTTATGGTATATATTATAACAGTTAACTAAAATGTAGATGGGTTATATTTATTTTATTCATTATCTATTCAGATGGTGAGAGGCAGCTGGTGAAAACTTAACCCCCAACCCCTACAAAACTGTTTCAGCATTATCATAACAAATGACATCAGTAGCCCGTCTGCTATATCTATTTGGTGTAGCAAATAATACATCTTGCCACAGTCTTTACTCTCTGTTTGAAAAATGTCTATAAAAAGACACTTTTAAGGCCACAATTACCAGTTCTCTGCTCTTTCTGTGTTGCTATATTTAAACCACTACTGTATAAATACGGTGGATACAGCTGGCTGCATGTCCAAGTGGAAAACATTCAAACGTATTGCTGTGTATAGATTGTGTATGGCACAGTGTATAGATTGTGTATGGCACAAAATAGATGTCTTTTGTATTTATCTCTTGCTGTTTTCTTTCTTGTCTTGCAACCTTAGCTTGGTGCCCGAGCTACCAAACAAACATCCGTTGGGGAAAACTAAATTTGGTTTGCATCCTAGATAGCAAAATAGCTAGTTAATGTTTTGAGCAGCTTAAACACATGCCTCCTAATGTCAGTACCAATACCACTGCTTTAGGACTGCAAAATAATGCACTGCCTTTAGCTTGTAAGCTACCATTAATAGAGAAAGTTTGTTTGCATTTGTGTATCCATTCTCCGTTGTGTCTCTGTTCCCCTGCTAACTCAGATGTGTAAAATATGTATTAGCACTTAGCCTCCAAGACTAATGGTTCATTTACACATATGGAGTCAAAAGGTTTGTACAGTGACTGCTGCTATTCATTGTGTATGAGACATGGCTTTGCACCCCTGTGTCATTATCTTAACAAACTCAAAACGTGTCCGGGTATACTACCAGAGAAAGTTGAGGAAGGCTCAACCTTGTGCAAATATTCTTTGATGTAGTGTGAGCAACAGCCAAACAAAAACCAGTTGCAATCACCTTGACTCCACTCCAACTCCAAGTAACTTCAAACAAAATGAAGGAAATGAAGGAAAAGCTGATTGTCGTGGTCTCCAACCTCCTAATCCCCTACAATGTGTCATTAACAAGTTACATAGCACTGAACTGAACTGAATAACAGAAGAATTGAAGAAGCCTCCTGGATGAGAGGTGAAACATCTTCAAGATCTACAACCAAGTCCAGTTGGCCTCCATTCAACTCTTTTAGATAACCATGACCTAGATGACTGAGAATCTTCACAGACATTGATTAGTGTAGTTTTCTGCAGACAGCTATATCAACATCCCAACACTGATCATGGTGGTTTGTGGGCATCTTCTTTTCACTCTGGTCGTTTTTGGGCTGCCCTCCACTGACAGCACACAAGCTGTAATTTCCAGCTAAAACTGGGATGATTTAACCACAGAGAAAAAAAAAACACATTTAGAACCAACACTCAGTTTGTGGTATGGAGCTGTTTCCAGACCTCTTTAACCCAGAAATAACCCAAAGACTCGATTTAGACAAACTGTTTTTTTCACTCCGCATTCTTCTTTTGTTTGTAAGCACTGCATGGAGATCAGTGGTAGCTATGCAGAGTTTGGATAAGCAGAGAGATCATATTTCAGTGAAATATATTCAGAGTACCATTTAAATTCCAGTAGAAAATTTCCTCAAGCGAAGGTTCAGAACATCAAACATTATGAAATAAAAAAAAAAAAAAAAAAAAAAAAAAAAATATATATATATATATATATATATATATATATATATATATATATATATATATATATATATATATATATATATATATATATATACACCTGCTGTGTGTGTGTGTGTGTGTGTATATATATATATGTATGTATTTGTATTTGTATTTGTATTTGTATATAGTAGCCACATAGTTGTATCAACATCTGCAAATCAAATATAATTCAATCTACAATTCAAAAATATTTATTTGGTTATTAGGTTAAGGCTGCATTTAAAAAATGAAACAGAGAAAATAAATAAAATAACAATTGAAAAATTGTGCAAAATAAATAAATAATCAAATAAAGGGATTAATTTTAGAAAAATAAAATACCAGCAGCTTGAGTTTCCCTTTTTCTTTAACCATCTCAACAAATTTTTACAATAAATGAATATAAACACATCTTAACAACTGGACTATTTTACAGTATCTCTTTCTTACCCTCTTATATCTTATGCCCCCACTTTCTGTTGCTCAGTGAGAGAACTGAGCTCTAATTTCTCCTGCCAGGACTTTAAATCTGGGCTGGAAAGGTGTCAGGGCCATTCTCATGCACATGTGAAGGTGCTCATTGGTGAGCCTGGAACGATATTTAGTTTTAATTATGTTCATTGTGGAGAAAGCTGCCTCACCGCTGTATGTGGACCCAAACATAGTCAAAATGAACAGGGCTACTTTCCTCAAACCTGGGAAAGCTGTCTCAGAGACCATTTGGAGCCAGAAAGTGGCAGGGTCAGTTCTGCAAAACTGCTCTTTCAGGGCCATATCTGCTTGCAGATCAATCAGTTGCAGCTGGAGAGGCCCAGCATTTACCCACTTGAAGTGCTGTGTAACTTCTTTTGAGAACCCCCTGACATCTGTGATTAGAAATGGGTTCTGAATGAACATGGTGAGCTGCTCTCCAAAGCTGAAGCTGTCAAAACGTTTGCTGAAGTTAACAATTAGCTTATCAACAAAGTCAACAAAATGAGCCACATCTCTCTGTCCCTGAACCTGTCCCTGAACTACTGGAAAGTGTTCACAGTCTCCCTGCAGGTCTTCCTTGAACACCTCAAGTTTCTTCTGAAAGGAGCGGACAGCTGTCATCAGTTCACATACTGAATTGTCCTTACCTTGTACCTTCAGATTCAGTTGATTCAGATGTGACGTGATATCAACTAAAAAGGCTACATTATCCATCTTTTTCTCATCTTTTAAAAAGAGAGAAAACTGCCTTGCCTTCTGACTTTTCAGCTCTGCTAAGAAAGCTGCTACCTCCCTTCTGATGGACCAAAAGCGTTCCAACACCCTGCCTTTGCTGAGCCATCTCACATTGTTGTGAAGCAGAAGATCATCTGCGTTTGCCTCAACTTCTCTCAGGAATTCCTTGAGCAAGCGATGCTGATAGGAAGAGGATGCCCTGAGAAAATTGATCATTTTCATCACTGTGTTCATCACCTCAGCATGTTCATCAGACAGGATGGAGCACAGGACAGATTGATGAATTATGCAGTGATAAGAGATGAGTTCAGGATTGTCCTCTTTCATCCTCGCTACAGCTCCTTTCTCTCTTCCTATCATGGCAGGGGCTCCATCTGTTGTTATTGAAACTACTTGTTTCGGCTCTATTCCTCGCTTTGTTAACATCTCCTTAATTGCGAGGTAGATGTCCTCTCCTCTTGTGCTAGTCTGAAGGGGAGTAACACCTAACAGGTCTTCACAGAACTCATCCTTGTCTTTGTTGAAGAACCTTACATAAACTAATAGCTGAGCATTGTCAAACACATCAGTGGACTCATCTACAGCTAAGCCTACACATGATGCCTTATGGATAGCTTCATCCAGCTGGGCTAGCACATCCTGGGCTAAAATTTCTGCTTTCTTTGTGGTTGACGATGACGACATAGGTATTTGCCTAATTTTGTCACAGAGCTCTTCTTTTTGTTTTCCCTCAAGTAATGTCTCTGCTACTGCACTTATGCACTCCTTGACAACCCCTCCATCAGTAAATGGCTTTTTGTGTTGACCCGAAATCCAAGCAACTCTGAGGGAACATTCATTAGCACGTTGTTGGGCAGTGAATGAATGGGTCAGGATCCTGGTTGACTGCTCATATTGGGATCTGAGAATGCTTATTTTCTGTGACCTCAGTTCAGACTTGAGTGGATATGTTTGATGAAAAACCTTGTTTTGTCTCATTGTGGCGTTTCACATTGGCACTTTTAATGAGCGCCACAGTCTCAGAACATATGAGACACACTGGTTTTGTGCTCCCAGTGGGAAGAATGAATGTGAGTCCATGAGGTGGGGAATAAACGCAAGGTACAGGTACGGGATCAGACACAGGGAAAAAACAGACTCGGGAACAGACTTGGGTATCGACACAGGCATGGAACACAGCAGGAGACAAAACGTATGATGACGGCATGAGACAAAAGCATGGAACATGGCATGAGACGAAAACTAACTGACAAGAACACAGGGAAACGACGAGACTTAAATACACAAGGTAAGGGGCAACAGGTGAAACCAATTAGGGCGGGGCAGACAATCACAAAGGAGGGAAACAAGACAAAGACAGGAAGTAGAACAAGACAAGATACACAAGGGCAGTGATTTCAAAATAAAACAGGAACTATAAACAAAACTTAAACTAAACAAGAGTTCAAAAGTCCACAAAAGGGTTCCCAAAAACAGCCCCCTTAGGGGCTAGTCATGACAACCACAGAAGGCAATCCACGAATGTGTACCATAATCCACAAATATCTCACTATCCACAAATGTTTGTTTTGTTGTTATGTTTATTTGTGCTGTATAACAAATAATAAAGTCCAATAAAAACTTCCATACAACACAGGCTTTTAATATCCATTTTTATGCAGATGATAAAGTTTTGCATGCAAATGACTCTTCTCCAACTCAGCCCATGAGTATTTTACAGTTTGCCTTTAATATTCTGCAGAACATCAAACTTGCACTGAATGCTAGTAAGATAAAACGGACCCATAATTTTATCATATATCTTCCTGGCATCCATACAAATAATGGTTCTGAAATCAAAGTCATTCATTCTTATAAATATCTTTGTTGATCTGAATTTGCTTAGAAAGAAGTCTCACTTTTAAACCTCATCTTTCATAGAATCAGCAGATAAAAATGGGTTTCTTAAATCAGAATATAGTTTATTTTCCTCTTGAAGACAGGAAAGCCATGGTGCAATTGATCATGACTGCGTTTGACTATGAGGGTATTGTTTACTCTCACACAACTTATTCAACCTTAAAACAACTTGATGCAGTTTGCTATTGCCCTTTTTCATTCATATAGAAAGATATGATACTCTGTGTACAGTATGATAAGGAAAAGAACTGCACATTATTAGTTGTTTTGTAACTAAAGCTCAATTTCACATCTCTTCTCAAATTTAAAACCACTGTTCATCAGAGACGATACTATAACTGGCTAAATCTGAGCACTGAACTTGGGAAGACTGCCATTAGTATTTTTCAAAGGACACTGAAACTTGAACATCTTAACTTTTAATTATGGTCATTTTGGAGATAGATGTGATTGTTTTTGATGCTATTTCCTTCAAAACGTATTTACTATTGATAATTAGTTGTATACAATCACAATCGAGACAGAGTTGGATATACAACATATACTTTAAACAGTACAATCCATTAGAGCAAGTGCACCCAAACATAAAAAGATTAAACAAAGGAATTCTTCCTTTATTCAGTGTACTTGTTGTATTCATAAAGTGAAGCTCTGTCTAAATGGCTTGTAGGTCACAGTGAGAACGCTTCTTTTCTTTTGGTAACAATTTTTGTCTACAACCACCTGCAGAGAAATTAAAAAAAAAAAAGTTGCCTGCTGATGTTGATTTGGCCTCTCTGGCATTCACCATACCTAAAAGGCTGCATATAATGTATACATATAATGTGCTCCTTTAGTACTCCCTCTGAAGGTCCAGTCTGTGTAAATACAGCCCCCAGTTGAGTTCCTTCAGGAGAAACAGACTCACTTGTCCCCTCATGTGTCTGATCAAAGCCAGAGAGAGGGGAAACAAAAACAGATAAAAAGACAGACTGAGTGAAGGAAACATCTCAAAAACAGCGTGCTGAAAATAACACATTCATCATCATCATTTCAGTCCCAGCTGAGAATGCACTGGAATTAATCAGGAGTACAAAGTCATGAGGAAACAAAGCCTGCGATGCAGGCCAAAGGAGGCCTGTTAAACTTCAATGAAATCCCACTGTGTTTACAGGCTGGTTTCAAACACTGTGACATTTCCCAAATACACCTGATCATTATGCAACTTTGAGTAGTTTAAATACTGAAAGACAGGCAGTATGGGCCAAAGCATAAAAGTCACTGCACCAATATGCCACAACTAATTACTTGTGGCTCCGTCCATCCTTACACCTCTGTCTTGCAGCCCTTGATTCTGAATTTGAATCAAGGATGTTCCAGTCCCTTAAATGTGAGGGACCACAGCTGGAAAATTTATGGAAAAAATATTTACCAGACAGCAACAGCCCTTTGATTGGAATCTGTTTAGTAATTGGCCAGCTGATGTAGGAAAGTAAACAGAGCAGAACTGGATTACTTTGAAACCAGCATAGCTATGATTATTAATCTACAGTATTGTGAGACTGCAGTAGTTTGAAACATATATTTGTCTACTTTGTCCTGATTAACTTAAAGAGAAAATCAGGTTGCCCATCCAAATACTTGTCTCCCACAGCTGCACAGTCACTGTTATTATTGTTCTCATCGCATCAGCCTGACAGACTCACTGTTCTTGTGGCCTTTCACAGAGAAATTATAGATTTTATTAGGAGCTTTTATTGCTGATTTTATTGCTCCCTTACATCCTTTTTGTTATTTCAGTAACACATTTTAATTGTCTGTTGGCATTTTCTGACAGTCACATTCAGTTAATGCCCATAGATCTACAATGCTGGAGCAGTAGTCATCAGATGTGCTGTGATGCTGTGCGAAATTAGTAATTGCATCTCCTCAAAATGAAGTGAGCAAGGATGTCCCATTTCATAAATACACGTCTCTTAAATGATTAAAATACTACCTATGAAGGGGTAGATAAGGATAAAATCCTCCCGGGCTTGATTATCTTCCTTGAGATCTTGAGATTTTCCGTGCATCCATCTATTTTCTTCCTCTCCAAGGGCAGGTCATGGTGCCAGCAGGCTAAGCAGAGTGTTCCACACGTCCATCTCCCCAGCAACATTTTCTACTTCCTTCTAGGGGGTCCCAAGGCATTTCCCAAGAAAGATGGGATATTCGTCCAGCAAGTTCTGTGTCCCCAAAAACCTCCAGAGGAAGGTACCCAGGAGGTGTCCTAATCAGACACCCAAACCACCTCAGTTGGCTCTGCTCCAAGCTCTCTCCAGATGTCCAAGTACCTGTCCCTATCTCTGAGACTGAACCCCTGATAATAAAGCTTTGCCTTCAAGTTCAGCTCCTTATTCACCACAATAGTCCAGTACAATGTCTGCATTACTGCTGATAATGCATCAATCCATCTATCCATCTCAAGCTTCACTTTATAGCCACTCATGAACAAGATCCCGAGATACTTCAAGTCCTTCGGTTGTAATAGTAACCACAATTTTGCTTAACAGAGGTGGGGCAAAGTAGTATGACCAACAAGTTTTCTGGTTTGCTGCTGGGCCATGCTGCCAAACACGTTTTTCTCTCCTGCACATGTAGCTTGATTGGCTGCTGTTGGATTGAATCATGACATGAAGAAGAGAAAATGACATCTGAGGTTGGAGAGGACTTCAAATTATTCTATGTAAAGTTCTGCAGTTCAAGTGCAACTTCAAATAACTGGTGTTAAAAGTCAAATTCAAGTTTCAAATCTTTCTTGAAGTCAGACCTTGAGTCCTAGTCACAAAGCTCTGCTGTTGGACACCTTATAATTTTCAAATATGTCCATGTCAGCATAAATATGGCATTAAATTGTATTTTATCCCTTTTGTAAGTGTATGTCGGTTTATTTAGTTTACACTTGTTTAAAAAGCTGGTTGCAGGCCTTGGAGAATTCCTCCAACTGCTCTGAACAAAAGCAAATGTAGCAACACGTAAGGAAACGGCAGTTGTATGTGTGAGTGAACACTGTGTGCAGGGTAGGGGTTGGAGGTAATTATAAAAACTTTTACCACGATAGTATCGGAGTAATACGTATCAGCTGTGGGAAAATAACAGTCATGCAAGGAACCATGTGAATACACATTCAAAAATACATTTAATGAGCTATACCTCCACATCTACAGCACCCAGACACATGCACATTAGGTGAATTTTCTTCAGATCTCAGATGGGTCTCTAAGGCAAACTGGCAACATTAGATAAAGGTCTTATTCCTTGCACCTACTTGCTGTGTGAGTGTGTGTGTGTGTGTGTTGTATATGTGCTGAATTTCTGGAAGAAATTAGGAAACTCTTCTGCCTCAATGTGTTTAACACGAATAAACCTGTGTGAAAAGCCAGGTTTTAATCAGTGAAACTGGCGTTAGGTTTCACATACTTTTCATTAATTACAATCTGGAGGGTTTCAGGGATTTGGCTTGTGGTTGAGGCTTTATTGCTTAAAGAGAGGAAAAAGTCTTAAGCACTATCAAAACCTCAGCTGTTGATTGCCAGAATGAAGCCAAATTTTACCACTGATAGACATTTATCTTGAAATCTAAAAAAAAACCCCTGCAATATCAGTGAATCGTCTTACAACAGTATGACCACTTTTTGCCATTACACTTGGAGGAGACCTTTTTTCTTGTGATTAGTATTTGTGTTCTCATTCCAGACACAGCAAGAACTCCCATTAATCACACATACAACAACTGATAGAGCAAAACCCTCAGCAATATCGTTTGGCATCTAAGTAATGTCACAATATTAAATCTGTTGTCACTGTGGGTGTTCACAACCACAAGCACACAAATGCATAACATAGCAGTGTTATGCTGTTGTGCATTGCCAACATTTGGAACAAAAAACATGCTGTAAAATATACTAATACTACTACTACTGCTGCTATTAATAATAATAAAACATTTGTTTTAAATAATGAGTCTTGAACAAATGGTTGAGATGTCCATCTCCAGTGAAAAGGCGTTTTCAACAATCGGAATATTTTACAGTAGAAGATTAAAGTGAAAGAAGTGAAAGAAAAGACTTTTTTTTTAAATGACATCCCTTTTTATGGACGAGCAAAGTGTAAAACACAAGAATTTTACATTTTATATATATAACACAAACACTGAGCATTTTTAAACATAAATGAATTAAATATGAACTAAAATGAGCTAATAGTCATGCAAAAACAACAAAAAGCAGCAGCACAATAATTTCTTTAAATGATGGATCGTCTTATTATGGTTTTCTAGAAACCATTACTGACTTCTATTTAAGTGTATAAAACAAAGTATTTCCTGTTCCCTGTATTGATATAATAATTTATACAAATATAAAATAAGATAACATTCAGTTTTACCTACTGACAGCATTTTAAGGCAATATTAAATTGTCAAAGCATAAACAGTTTAGAAAAGACATCGTGTCAATGTTTAGTTTTCAGATCTTTATTATTTCGGTTGATGTTGTTCTTACACAGTGCTTCCTTCTATATAAATTTGTGTGTAATTAAATTAGGACAAAAACAAGTCACACGAAGCAAACCTAGGCTAGAGAAGGTGTTCCGGCTTGAGTACTGGTTGGTTTCTGAAGCTTCAGGGAAAATACTGCCATGTGTAGTCTGTATGTGCATGGTACTTGATTGTTCTTGAAGGTGACAGGACACATACACAAACTGACAGAGAGTGGGAGGACGTCAGGTCAGTAAGGGCCCTTAGCTCATTTATGCCTTGGGGCCCCCTTGGCATGTTAATCCAGCCAGCGTTTGTGTTAGTTACATGTGAAATGATGAAACTATGATAGAAATAAATGCAATAAAGACATCATACCCCTTATGGCCATAAATACAGACATATATATGAGATACATGGGGAGAATGAAGATTTCCCTCAATATATTTACATGACAATGTCTTAAAATGATGCAGTGTTTTGGCGCCCTCCCGTGTCCATCCACCTCCACTACAGGATGAATTGTGTTTTGTAACACATTAAGTAATTCAGTTTAACATAGAAAGTAAAAGCCTCAGAGTACCTAAATAATTTAAAATATAACCATACATTTCAATCCACTTTGTATACAACAAAATTATGAATTCATGATAATGACAGGTAATTAGGCTTTAATAAGCCATTACTAAACCAAGTACAACTCAGCCTCAATCAAAACTCTATCACTAGATTATTGTTGTTGTTTTAAATTGCATTGAGTGGACAGCTATGCAACAGTCACGCTAATGTTATGTCATCCGTTATGTTAGAGCCACGGTTGTAACTTACATTACAAAATGTTTACGTTTTTAGTCCATGTCAACGTGATGACGTATGCGGCATACGTAAGGCACATGTAACCCCACAGTTGTGCAACTCCTTCTGGGTAACAGATCGGCTTCCCTGCACGTTGACATTGGGATAAGTAACCTCAGAGAGGAACGTTTCTCAGCTGACTTCATTAACAGGTTGGTTTTCTCTCTCTTCTCTAATACTTGTCTCTCTACTGTAGCTTATTTGATAAGACGGAAACTAAAAGAGGAGCCGTGAATGTATTATTAATGTCGACGTTAAAATGACGTTATAATTAAAAGCAAAGAGGACAGTCTACATTTCGGCTAACGTTAGCATAGCTGCTAGTTAGCCTGCGAACGTTAAATGAAAGCAGTTAGTGCTAGTTGTTAATCAGTCTGATTTGCCATTACGTTAGACTTGAATCCGTTCCTTCTAATTGAATCGATGAATAAATCGGAGACACGGGGGGATTCAGAGGTCTGGAAACCAGGCTATAGATAGCGTTGCTAAGTTAGGTAGGTGTAGTTACACAGAGGCAGTGATGCTAATGGTAACCGTGAGGTTATTCAAGGATAACTTCTGTCAGGATAAAATGTCAGACTCTTCAGCCATTCTGCCGCTTAACCTTTATTTTCTATGTTTATGTTAAACCATAGGAGCTCACTTCTGAAGTTAGCTTTACTGCCCCGTATGCTAACAAGAGACTGGAAATTGTTAAGACATTTTAGATATTGTGTCAGTGTAGTATGTATGACAGGGCTGTGGTTGTCTGTTTTTCTTGTCACTCATTGTGAGTTCTCGAAATTGTGAGCTAGACCAAGTATTCAAGGTAGCTCTCAGTACTGGAGTCCAGAAAAACCATCAAGGTTCAGTACCTACTGTAGCTTTTGTCTTTACAAATAGTTATCCACATCGTTACATCTGACATGTCTGTTTTAATGTGTCGTGTGTGTTGTTTCCACATCAGACAGGGCAGGATGGGAGCCTCTATGTCCACACCTGCTGCTCCTACAGTGAAGGCAGAGGCCATGATGGCTGCCCCTCCACAGGGCTGCCCCATGCACCAAGAAGCCAAGCCCGTCACAGGTAGTGCTGCGGGAGTGACAAAGCTTTTAACTGTTATCACAGTATCATACGACACAATATCATTTGTAATACTTGTTGTTAAATTGTGTTAACATACTGTAATTTGCTTTTATCTGCCTTTTCTTTTTTTTAGTGTCTCCACCTTCTGAGTGCCCCATGCATCAAGCTCAGCCTGTAAAGGGTAGGTGTGTCATTTTTAACGTCAGTGCTATGCGGGGTTACTAAATTGTTTGTGGCATTCCTGTAAATGATGAATTATTGAGCAGCACTTTAGCAAATGCATTTTCAGATAATACAGTAAGTTATTTGCTTATAATTGCCATAAATCTTTCTTGTGCTCTATCTCATTTGGTACAGAAGATGGTGCTACTGCTCTCTGCTATTGCCTCATGATCATTACACAAGTTTAGCAGATTTTCTGTTCTTGACTGCAATGTTTTGTGTTTTGTGCTGTGCCCAATATGCCTTAATCATGCGTCCATATCTCCTGTAGTGTCTCCTCCATCAGAGTGTCCGATGCACAAACCAGAAGCAGGTCCAGTCCACCAGGACCGGGCCTATGAGTTTGTGGAGTGTCCTATGAAAGCTGCAGCAGGCATGAAGAGTGACATCGACCCAGCAAATATGGTAGCTGCACTACTTTAGAGTAGGAAAAGAGGGAGAGTGGGTGCTGTATGGAAAGGATAGAGAGGGTGAAAGCCAAGCAGGAATAAATAAATGTGAAATGCTGAAAATATCTTTTTACTAATACGCCATTTGAACCAGATTGACGTTCACAAAACAAGATTAATCTATAATGATTATAATCAATAGGTGCAACCTTAGAAGAAACGTAATGCTGTGAACAGAATTATTTGTAGCTGTTAATAAGACACAAATACACATTAGCTATCAAGGTGGAACACTTTAATCTGGGTATAAAGGGCTCCACCATCTGTCCTGCTCTTGAGGCGCACAGCAAGCAAGACATTCTCATTGAAATAAATCATTTTACAACTTTTAGATTTAATAGTAGTGTAATGACATCATGCTTTAAACTTCAAAATTTATTTAGCATTAAACGGATTTACCTCCTTTAAATAGTTTTTGCATTTAAAATGAAATGTATGCCTGTTGATGTTTCCAATATCTGAGATTTTATTCTGTGTTCTCTCCTGGCTGACTTAAGTATCTTTCATCTTTATTATATGTATTTCCACATTGTCATTAACACCACACGTGTCCCCAAGCGCTGATTCTTCATTCATTGAGCTTCCTTTCCTCCTTGCGTGTGTACAGATGCCTCCTCCTAACCAAATACCAGCTCCAGACCAGCCCTTCGACCTGTCGGTCTCCAGACAGGAGTCCACCATTCCCCGTCACGGAACGGGCAAGAAGTGGGTTTACCCATCTGAACAAATGTTCTGGAACGCCATGCTGCGGAAGGGGTTGGTTCTTACTCTGTGGATTTTTTTTAATTGAAGCAACGGACTTTAACTTTAGTGGGGAAAACATGTAGTTTTAGCCTGCCAGCCTGGATGTCCAATCATATATAATGACCTTTAGCTGTGGTGTTAGAGAGAAGAGAGGTTATGCTCACTACATATACAGTATATGAAAATACTGTCTGCTATGTTTTTTGGTGCAGAAGGAAAAAAGAGAAATGTTGAAGATAATAGTCTGTGTATGGCATTAGCTGTAATGATTACGGTGTCATATTTATTAGAAGGGATTAGATAGTGTTGATACTGTATAGAAACTCTAGGTTGGCTATTTGGGATTCTGTGCCTGATGTAACAACCTGTGCTTTTCGTATGTGGTCCCGTTCTTTAGGTGGCGCTGGCGTGACGATGACCTTGCTCCTAACGACATGACAAACATCATTAAAATCCACAATCAGAACAACGAGCAGGCCTGGCAAGAGATCTTGAAATGGGAAGCCCTGCATGCAGGGTGAGTCATATAACAACAACAGCATAAAAATCAGCATGAAACCGCCTATTCACGATTATCTTTACATGATCTGCCTATTCAGCAAAATCCTGCAGTAAGCAATAGTTATTTGATGAGTTTTTTCGTCTTGTCTTTTGTCCCAGTGAATGTCCGTGTGGGCCGACCTTGAAGAGGTTTGGTGGGAAAGCCAAAGAGTTCTCACCCAGGGCTCGCTTTCGCCACTGGATGGGGTGAGCGCTTTCACACTTTATCTGCCTGAATTTTAGTTCACAACTTAGAATTCGACATCAGCTTTGCATTACATTTATGTTATACTATACGTCATATTTTTGTGCTTTAGTATTATTTTCATAAGAAATGTAAATCTTTTGGTATAATGTGGGTAATACAGGAGGTTAGGTTTTATTGAGGAAAAAGAACATGCAGAAAAAAAATGTCATCCCTGGTTCTTAAATATCGATTTTATTTATATATTTTAGTCCATTGTGAGTCAGGACAGTGTTATAGTGTAAAATGTCTCCTGAAAAGGTGTGAAAAGACATTTCAGGTCTTCTTTCTGTCAAGTCCCTTTCTAGCACTTAATTAGTAAAAGCTTCGTCACCTCCAGTATAGTGGTAGTAGACTGCAGTGTGCAGAACTGCACAGTTATCACATGCCAGCCTCCACGTATCATCACTTTTTATTGTTCTGTTTATAGATCTTATTCCAACAAATTCATTTTTCTGACACCTCTCCCCTCACCCTCAGCTATGAGCTGCCTTTTGACCGCCATGACTGGATCATCGACCGCTGTGGGAAGGAGGTGCGCTACGTCATTGACTACTATGATGGAGAAGTCAACCAAGAGACCTACCAGTTCTCCATCCTGGACGTACGTCCCGCCTTTGACTCTTTAGAAGCCGTCTGGGATCGCATGAAGGTGGCCTGGTGGCGCTGGACCTCCTAAAGGACTCTGACGTGTATATAAGTCACTGTGTGAACTTCATACACACACACGCATACAAAGACTGTGAATATGGCGTTCCTCATTTCAGCTCTTTGCAGCATGTATGGTGAAAATAAACAAGACCCGTGGAGAAAAGCAAGTGATAGTTTTAGCAGAACCTCACTCAGTTTAGCTGTATGAAGCTTTGTCTGTTAATCATTGATTTCAGTGGAAAATATAATTTCATGCTTGCATTGCAGTTCACACATCTTTAAAACGGCCTTGAACATCTAAGCTAGTGGAAGTGTTTGTCAGACAGGTCACATGGGGCTTCAAACTGCTTCTGGGAATCTGTTCGGGGTTCACTCTGCTCTCAGTTCAAACACAACTACAGGAAAAGCTCGCTAACTATTTTACTTACAATTTTACAAATGAACGTCATCATGAGGAGTACTGCTTAGCCTGTTAAAACGGTTTAACAAAAAAAGATCTAATCTAACAACAACAACAACAACCAATGTTAGCAAGGTGCATTGTGGGGAATGTAGGATCCAGCACTTTTGGATCTTGACCCATATTGGGGACTAAGTCAGGATATTATTTTGGCCACTGTTGTTTGAACAGATTAATCTGCTGACAGTTTGTAATTGATGGTTTGGCAGATCAGATTTATCATACTTGGCGGCTTTGTCCTGGAATCTAGGAATCTTTTTGTTTTGTTTGTTTGTTTTTTGTTTTACCACAAACCAATAATCCAGAAAAGTACAACGCCACAGTATTTTAAAAGTCAATATGGCTTATGATTTAAATAGTCCAATATCGTTTATTTGAAATGAAGATATAATTCCTCACCGTCTGTAGGTATTTCATTGTTGGTGGTATCAGACAAATTGTTAGCATTTTTAAGAGATCATTTTTTGGACAAGATACTTTTATTTGATAGTGGTAGTATGAGATAGAGACAAGTCTCACTTTCCGAGAATGCAAACCATGTAAATGTTGTATAGATGAACTTTCCCAAAGTCCTTTGACTGTGGCTGACATATGCGAATGCACAGTTCATACCCCTCCATTTTTGTTCTTGCACAAAAGGCCCACAGATGCACCTAATCAGCCGCCTCACTGTTGGTTACCTCCAGGCAGACTGAAGCTTGTTCAGATCGGTGGTAATGACTTCACTGGCAGTTTGAGTTGAGTACAGTATGTTTGTTTGTCTTTACTTCAACACAGTGACATGACCTGCTGACTGGCTCACTTTCACTAGTCTGTCCTTTCCTGCCTTTATACAGTACAGCTGCTGTGATTGTAGGAAACTTTACCACTGTCAAACTTTCTTGAGCAGAACAACGAGTTATTGTTTCGCTATGATCATCTTTACTGAGGGGTTTGACGGTTTAAGATGACTGTAGTGGGTTATGGGTGTGGATATATAGTTATATTTTTTTAAAGGACCAGGTTCTTTCAGCCTTGCAGTTTAACCCTATAACTCTATACCTTCTTATTGTGGTTGGTTTGCCCTAACTTCTTCAGTTAGACATGATGTGCAGAGGACAGTATCTTGTTTGGAGGTCTTTCCTCTTTCATAACACAAAAGGGATAAAAGCTCAAACGTAGCTCAGTTAAGCTGTATTTTCATCTCACATATATCACATTTGCATGGGTTAAAATCTACATTTTCCCTCTGCAACTGTTTCAGGATATTTCAGTGTAACATTTCATGTGCAACTTCTCCAGTGCTTTCGGGATTCCACGTCAGCCCTGGTAAATAATTTAGTTGTGCTGATATTCATATTTTTATTTATTGTTTGATGAATGAGTGTAGATTTCTGTGTGCAGAATCTTGAAAGTTCTGTTCCCAGAAAGTGTTCTTGTGTCTTAAAATGATTTTACTAGCTGTGGTGGTCACCTAAACTATCAATAAAGCTGGTCCTCTTCTGTCTCTAAATAATATTTGTCTGGAATAGGGACACTGTCATCTTGAAACAAAGATGGATATGTGCTATTTTCTAAACTTTTATAAGCTGTAGCATTAAGATTTACTGGAGCTATGAAATACTGAAAAAGAGCCACAGGCTTATTCTGTCCATATACTGTATTTTAGCACCATCTGCTGGACATAATACAATACTGTAGCTGGTTACAACAGATTATAATTCAGATGTTTCAGATCAACAGTGTGTCAATTTCATTGTTTTGTGACTGTTAATATGACTGGGACTGGGTTTGATTCCTGGGCGGGTTATTTCTTTAGGAGTTCAGAAGTACTTCACAGGAAAAAAAAGGGGGGGGGGGGGGGGGGGGGCATAAGAAAGACAAGATAATATTGGATATGAAAAACAAGCAGCATTAAATGTACAATTGCAAGATATAAGGTGTGAAGATGAGGGAAAGATAAACTGATTTTAAAAAGCTTTTAAACTTGAATAATTTGTCTGAGACTTCATGGGAGGCTGATCCATAGTTGAGATGCAAAAACAGATAAAGCAAAATCATCTCTAGCTTTTAGACTTGACCATGGAGGAGTCAGAAGTCCCTGCTCTGAAGACCTGAGACATCTTCCAAAGCTCAGAAGACACAACTTATTTAGGTTTAGAGGGGCCTGAAAGAGTCAAATCAAGAGTAAAAATCAGAAAACCAATCCTACAAGTGACAGGAAGCCAGTGGAGAGAAACTAAAACTGCTATTTTATGAAATGTATGTCTAGGTTTTGATAAAGTCCATGCTGCAGAGGTCTGGACCAGTTAAAGCCAAGACAGAAAAGGTCTTCTGAGGCTGCTGAATAAGGTGTTACAGACAGGAGACACGGTGTGATATAATAAAAATATGGATGGGTCAGATTTTTGCAGTGCAGTTTGAAAGCTGAGCACCAGAGGGAGGTGTTTCACTGCAATTATCATTTCTGATGTGTGCTTACAAAGGAACTGAAAAGTAAAAACACCACATATGAAACAAAATTTTTCATTTTTTCCCTCATGATTGTTCTCTCTTGACATTCTCTTACAGATCTGTAGGTGAACACATGATCAAGGATCCAGGAAAATAAATGGAAAAATTGGGAAAAATCCACCCTATGACACTCTTACATGTCACAATTTCATGTCTTCCCATGAAATTTGATATTATCCATTGTCCCCCAAAGACGTATCCGACTGACTTTAGTGATCCACCAGGTTAAAGTGTCCACTTATCCGTGAAGTATCTCAGCATTTACCAGATCTGTTGGCACCAGATTACTGACATGGTTACTGACATGTTTGTCATGGTTCCCAGAGGATGTATCCCAACAACTTGGTGATAAACATTTTGATCTGTCCAGTACTTTGGTTAATGACCAGACCTGTGAGGTGACATTCCCTTCCGCCTTAGCTGTAGTTTGTGTTTCACACTAATTAGCCTGTTAATGCCAGCATGCTTTGTATTTTCTTAGCACCACCATGTTCTGATGTTAGCATTTAGTTCAGGAGAACCCCGCAGAGCTGCTAGAATCACTATAGACTTTTACTCTTGTTATTATGTATTAGCCCATATTCATAAAAGGCTTTTTATTCTTGCCCAACCACTTACATTCCTGGAATTAGATCTTTTTTATGCCACATTTTACCCATGAACATAAACGTTGATGGGAAATTTTCTTCCACTTTAAAATGACTTTTGCCTAAACCCACTTTCTTTATCTCTACTTCAAGTAGTTTTATTTTTCTCTCTGTCCTCAAATGCCTTCAGACAACATCAGAAAGTATAAAACAAGCACCAACTTGGTGCTCCCAGCTCAAAGTGCACATATGGCCGCGTTGAATTTCTGATCAGCTGTGGGTTATTCATGTAGGTGGATAGAGCGAGAGCTTGAAGCATCGTGAGGGCGGTGAACACAACATGTCTTGTGGCTGCTGCATTGCATGCTGGTCTATCAAGGCTTTTGTGAGCGGAGAAGCAAGTCTCTCTGCCTCTTGAGTGATGGATTCCTGCTTGTATGATCGTTGAACGTCAGCACAGGAGGAAAACATCTCTCTTTAATTCTTAGGGGGGCTGACACCTGACATTTACAGCCTATGTTGAAGACAACATGACGTCTCAACATGACGTCTCTTTGGCCATAATTGGCCAGTCATCCATAGGAATAAGAACAAAATGGATCCAGGATGCATCACACATCTGCAGTTGCTCTTTTGGGTAGATTTCTCTTTTAAATACATGACTGTGTGGGTCGACCACTGAGGCATGCTTATGTTGCCTGAAATAATGTGTGCATGTTGATTTCCCATGTGTTTCAGAGAGGCCAGATAGCTGCACAGCACACAGCAGATGTCCAAACAGCCCCTGGCATTCTTTGTGAAAGTCAGATATTTTATCATATCTGCTCACTGCAGTCCCCATTTCCATACCAAAGAAGGGGCCTCTCTAGCACTCTGTCTGCCACCAGCCACCCCCTACCCGATCAGTACCCTGCTTTGTCCACATGTCCGCTCGCTATCAGTGTCAGGAATCATCTTGTTAGAGAGGGAGGCTGCTCTGTTTGCTGTTTTACATCGACCGGGTGTGTTTGCTGGCTTATCAGCTAATCAGTTTGAACATGCAATCATTCAGATGTCTTTGTGCGTGTGGGTGTTTGGACCCAATGTCAGTTTTCAAATGTTTCTGCTTGAGCTATTATTTCAATTCTATATTGATTTCAACGAGGCTGGAATGAAGAGGCCTACATTTGCTTTCCGGTTAAGGACATGTTCGCTTAAGTAGAGGAAGGAAAGGGAATGAGAGAACATGGTGCAAAGACAATGATAAGTTAATCAGACACAAGCACACATTTAACATCAACAGATAACAGACGATTTTTTTAAAGGAGCTGGAGACCAAAAGCAGAACTAAAAGAGAGTCAATATTGTAATTACATTTATGTATGTGTGTGTGTATATATAACATTTTCTGACATAAATGTGTGGGGGTATTGTAGCAAATTATTGTGCAACCTCTGATCTTTTTTCTTTTACAAATTCTTCCCTGAAAATAAGCTAAGGCCACGGAATTTCAGGTCAACGGCTTTTTTTTTTGTATCAGTTGTATCAGTTTCCTTTTAGTAATAATCTAAAATGGATCAATTTGACCCGAACACCACACAAGGGCTAAAGGCTCTGTACACAAACATAGGAGTGCAACCAGCTGACCACCAAACATAATAGCCTTCTTTGAGATGAGCCGGGCCTGTGCAGAATCGATTACCATAGGTCACTGCACAGTACACGCTGGTTCTGTCTAACTTAATGTAACATTAGTCTGAAATCGCAAAGCATTACCCTTATGAGGTCAAGGCAGCTGCAGTTTTCAGAACCAGGCACATTTACCCTCCTCCAACCACAAGATCTCAAGGCATGATGGGAAATGCCTGACTGCCCTCTGATTTAAGAGCTCACTGGCTCATCCTGTACATTTGCCAAGGGCAATTCTTCATTTTCTTTTTAATTGTACATATTTTTATTTATTTATCAACCAGAGAGGCGTATTATTTATTCCAACTATTCTACGTGCAGTGACAGAATCTTTAGTTAATTATTTAATTTTGGAAGAAAACAAGTGGGATATGAGGATTCTTAAAATACGAGGGGTGATTGAGGAGTTCGTGGCCTAAGGTAGAAGAAGTCAATCTTAGAAAACCTAGCGTATTTATTTTTCAGCTTAGTCCCCTCCTATATTTACACACCTAGTCTAGAGGTTGTGGAGCCTTCTTTGTAGAAGTTGATGTCTTGGACCTCCAGAAAGTGGTCCACAGCAGCGATGACATGCCATCATCAGTGTCAAAATGGCGACCACTGAGCTCCTACTTCATCTTGGGGAAGAGGTAGTAGTAGTAACCTGAGGGTGCCAAATCAAATCAGGCTTAGGACCCCCTTGGGTGATAGGTCCTTGAGACTGATGCAGTGGACTGTATGACGGCCGACATCCGTTTTTTCACACAGAGCTGACTTGCAATTTTCAATTACCCGAAACAGAAATACCACAAAAGTTATTAACTCCAAACTGTCTGCATGATCACTCAAAGAGTTAAACTTCACCTGCATGTTACAAGACCTGTGCACGCACTTATCTATCACCCCTCATTGACTTGTCTGTCATGTCTGCTTTTCTGCTCCCTGTGTTTGTAACTGTAGAATTTATTTATCTCAGTGTGAGTATGAGTTTAAGGTGGACAGGTTCAGCAAACAAGTCTGACCAGCAGCCAATTTGCGGCTGACATGAAGACCCTGCACATACAGTTGTCTCTGCTTCGCATCTAATTAGAGCCCTTATAAGGATTGTGTGTGTATGCACTGTTTGTATTACGATCCCAAGTTGGTCTAGGGTAAGGGGAGTAGCATGAAAGTAGATGAAGAAGACTCGGGGAATCATTTTGTTCAAGAGTTTCATCTTTTATTGCCAGCTCTTGACACAAATACTCAGGGAGTAAGCGGGCAGCCCCTAGTGGCTGAGAGATAGAAGTGCACATCCTCAGTCCTTATATACACAATGAGTGTTGGCACCTTTTGTGCACCATGCACCTTAGCAGTTGTTGACTGTGATTTTACATGGTCTTCCACTTCGTGGCTGAGTTGCTGTTGTTCCTAAACTCTTCCACTTTGTAATAATGTGGTGGTAACGTCTTGTGTCACTTCCTGTTTGCTGCTTCTGCACTGTGGTGTTACGAGTTTTACCCTAGCTTATTAATCAACTCTAACTTTGCCGTGTTCTATGGTCAATCTCTGAATTCCTGTACACGTATATTGCTTTAGTTAAACATCTGTGCTGCACGTGTCCCTCAGGATTTAACACTACACTCTAATCACGCTATCTCTGGTCCGCTAGCTTAGCTGTTAGCAATGGCTTCTCTTTCTCCTGCTGTCTCTCCTCTCTCTTGCACGGTGTGTGAGATGTTTAGTTACTCCTCTGCCTCCTTTAGCGAAGGTGGCATCCTATCACAGTACCCCTCTTGAAGTCACTGAGCTCTTCAGAACAACCCGCTGTGTATCACAAATTTTTGCAAATGGAGACTGCATGGCTAGGTGCTTGATTTTATACACCTGTGGCAACAGGTCTAATTGAAACACCTGAATTCAATAATTAACAGGGGTTAGGGTTAGGTTAGCTACTTTTGTCCTATGAGGGACTATAACACTTTGATTGACATCTTCCTGACCTCCCTATTAGTTTTTACACCTTTACTATTGTAATTGTTTTGTGAGGTTCTGTGGCCTCATGTAACTCCAGTATAACTTTGCCCAACTTCATCTGTGCAAAGGTCTAATTAGCCAGTATAAGTGGAAGCACCTGTGCGGTTGAAGGGCCTTTGACAATATGTTTGATGATCAATAAATGAACCGACTTTACAGCATCTACAGTACTGTGTGATATAAATCCAGCCAATCTACAGTGTCCTGATACGACCTATAGGAAAGTGTCAGAGGTTTTATTTATCTGCAGTCTTCTATGGTGAATAATATGGATAGATGAACAGAATATACATGAATGAATGAATGAATGAAAAAAATAAAAAAGGATTATGTTTGAATCTTGTGAAATGTGATCTTTGTCCTAATTATGGTGATCAATTAAGGACTGGCTCTTAAAATGAGATTTTGTTTCATTTTAAAATGAAAATGTATTTATTTATTTGAAAAAGGAACTGAAAGTAAGGGCAGCTGGGATACATTTTAGCTAGTTAAATAAATAAATATTTTAAGTGTGTTAAAAATTATGTAAAAAAAATGTGTTTTGGCTGAAAAATGCAAAGCGTTTAGAACAAAGATAAATAATCATTACACACTAATATATTCAGCTAAATATCCCTGCAGTTGTGTAAGTGGGCTTCTAACATTTAATAGTGTCAAGTGGCTCAGTGTATTTGAATTCATGAATACAGTCCATCTATTTTTCACTCACTTCTTCATTTATTTTTAATTGACAAAACTATTTGGATGCACTGCTGGCATGAAGTTCAGTATTAATGAATCTGTGCCCTCTTACTTTTAGCCATTTATTTGTGTATTTAGCATGCATGTAGTGCAAAGGGGTAGATCAGCAAGCTCTTCAGGACTCATGTTTTCAAAATGACCTTTGAGGATTCTGGGAAATCAGTGAGTGACAAAGTTGCCAACTTGGCATCAGTGTTGAGAAGTCTTTGTAGCCGGCTGTTATCCCTGATCATGGACTCCTTTACCCCTGGTTAAGCTTGTGATGGATGTGGCTACAAAGTCAGGGCCCCGGCTGACGACTGCCTGTCTGTCAAGCCAAACTTGAAATGGTGTTTCATGTCAGTGTGAAAAATAAAACGAAAAGGGGCAGGGACAACTGATTGAAAAAAGATTGATAAAGAAATAGGGGACTGAGGTTGCTGGGCAACACTGATGGGAAGTAGAGAGAGAACGAGCAGGCACTTCCGGAGTGTGGATCGGGGTGCGTCCTGGACATTAAGTGTTGCTGCTAATTATCCATGAGGATTTGCTGTTTGAGGACAGCATGGTTAAAAATCATTTAGAAGAAGAGTGGAAATAAGAACAATGGAGTTTTATTTTGTTTTTATTAAAGGAAAAAAGAGTAATAGTAATATTATATATTGCATTGAATGCTTTCTTTGTTTTTGCTGTTGTTTTTTTTCCCATATCTGTGAAGTTATCAACCTGCTACCTGAGCAACTATTTCAAGGAAATCTCCTACAAACAAATCATGAGTTGTCAAAATGGAGTTGGTCCATGTGTCTTCTGTGACTGGCAAAAGACTTACAAAGGTTTTGTCAGGTGTTGAGGCAGAAACTCACGGAAAACCTGTCACTTTCTGTCTCTGCAGCCTGTTCAGTTACTGGCTCCATGTATGTGTTTGCTTCAATGCTATCATGATACATTTCATTTTTATCCAGTCACGCCACTAACGAACCTACAACCTTTACTCAGAAAACCTTATCTTTTCCTCAGAGATTGTCCTCCAATAACTAAAAGTGACCTAGGATGATCATAGTGATCTAACCAACTTTAAACGTGGCACCAGATTAGAAAATGCTTCTATGCTTCGTGGGCAAACAACATATTTTGTCATTTAACTTGGAGGAGTGGTTGTTTCTCAAATGTGTAATGACTTTTTCAAAGAGACATAAGCTACAACATACAGTGTGACAACAATTCATCCCAATGGATCCATAGATATTTGAACCAAATTTCATGGCAATCCTTCCCATAACTGATAGAGACTTAAAACTACAAATGTCAACCTCATGGTGTAGATAGGGGAACAGTCAATGGATCGCAAAGGTCATTACGATTTAACCTCAGAACATCATGAACATGTGAACCAAATTTTGTGGCAATCAGTCCTGCAGGTGAAATATTTCACTGGATAAGTGAAATGTTTGACATGCTGTGGCATTAGAAGAAAGGTCAAAGGATCAGCGAAGAAGTTAGGATTTATCTTCTGACCACCCTGAATATCTGTGCAAAGTTGAATGTACATCTATCCAATAGCTGTTAAGGCTTTCCACTTGAAAGCACAAATGTGTGTCAGGGGATCACAAATTTCATCAGGACTGTATCAGTTGAGACTTGTTAATGTCTTTATAGGTTTTGTGGCAATCCATCCAACATTTCACTGAAAGCACAAAAGAATTGGTAGCTTCTCTTCCTGTGTGTGAAATTCCTAAGACACTACTGAAAATCTAAAGTAGCAAGCAACCAGAATAATGGCTCACATGGGTGCGCATACAGTGTGCTGGGAAAAACACACAAGCTGTTTTTTCGCATATAGGAATATTGAAAAATTTGAAATCAAAGAGGCCCATTAGCACCTTACACTACATTCAATTATACAGTCACATACTTGCATTTACAACCACTTCCTTCTTCAGTCTGTTCTTAGATTGTACTCACAAGCTAAGCGGGGTGGGGACATGGCTTGCGCAAATATTATCAGAGGAACGAGTGTAGCTGATTATTGTCTGGCACTTTGCTCATTAACTGAAATAAAGCACTTAGGGAGGGAAAAACAGTGGCATAAAGCTCTGTGGGAAGCCAATTCTGCCAAGAATACAGTGAACTCAGAGGATGATAGATGAATTTGGTGGACTAATTGGTCCTCCGCAGAGGAAAGAGCTTGTCAGTTTTTTTCTTTTCTTTTTTTTAATTAGGGGGAGGAAAGTTAGGTTGTGATAAGTTTTCTTTAACAAACAAATACAACCAAAGTTGTAATCATAGCATTTTAGGAACATACTGTGATGATCAGTTACACTTGTTCCTATTATTTAATTCAAACTCTGTCACGTTGCACGTTCTTTGGAATTTGCTCAGATGGCTGGTGTTCTCCTTTAAAGCCCTGGCATGGTGTCCCCCTATAAAGACCTCCTCCACCTCTCCACCTCCTTAACTACACATAGCTTCATGCCCCTTGGCCGTCTTTTGCTATGAAAGTAAACACTCCTGTATTAAAGCTTTGCTACAGAAGCCACGAGAATTTGTCCTTGTTTAATTGATGCTTTCCTCTGAGTGCCCTGAGGCATTGTGTTTGCTATATCTTTGGTAACGGAGAGGGACCCCCAAACAACACTGTAACCGCTGTAGGTGGTGCAGGTACATTATTAAGGAGCAGCTGGGTTTGGCAGCGGGACTGCTGGGGAGGAGGATCTGTCAGCCCTGATGCTGGTTAAGCCTGCATCTTCTCTGTTTGTTACCACAGAGGCTCTAATTGTTTGCTTCTTCATTCTCCTCATGGACTGCAAACTCAGCGTGACCAAAGTCCACCAAACTTTTTTTTTGGGGGGGTGGTATTTTTTGAGGATGCAATAAAAAGAAAAATTGTAAGACATGTTACTGTCCAACCCTGTCACACCAGTGAGGCACAGTCACTCACCTCTCTGTCTCACTGACTAGCTTGCAGACTTACTGATTTACTGACTTTCACCCAGATTAGATGTTAGCACTCATACAAAACTTTTTTGTTGTTTGGCAAAAATCTTAACTCTAGGTCCACTTACTGTTTCCAAGGTCAAAAATGAACTTTGATGCCTTTTTTGTGTGTTTTCTGAAGATACTGTAAAACTTCAGTTTAAAGTGAAGAGGTGCTCTTATGGTGAGATCTGCTTGGAAAATTGCTCCCAGTAACAGAAAGTGAGGAGAAAATGAGGGAGCAAACATTAATGAGTGGTTGATCATGCACCATTGTCAATACAATTAAGAAAATCAAATGTTTTGATCCAACTTTGGGAAATTGTGATGTGACATTTTGCACAATTTTATAGATTGATATATGAAATGGGTCAGTAACATTAAGTGCTACTTCAGTATATTTTGAAGACTCGGCTACTTCTGTAATTTAACTTAAGCAAAATTTTGAATATGGCACTTGGAATAATGGAGTTTTTTTTTTTTTTTTTTTTTTACATTACTACTGCTAATAATAATAATACATAATAATGGATCTGACAGCCTCTAGCACCACTGAAGACAGACTTACAAGGAGTTTTTCTAAATGTCTATGTATCAGTCACCAAACATTTACATTCAGTGCTAATGCCATTAGCATTTAATATTTTGCATCCAACTTTCATGGAGGAGACAGGAGTTTTGTCCCATAGGGGAGTACAACCAAACTTTAACCACAAAGTTTTCAAAATGTAACCACAGCAAATTGCCATGTGCTGATACTGTAGGAAAAATTCATTTAAAAAAAAGCATTTTCTGATTTGAAGTCTCCATCAGCAGGATGACAGAATTTGTCTGAGCCTTCCAAAATATCATATCACTTTTGAGAAATGAATCAATATTTTTTAATATGACGGTGCTGTGGTTAAGGTTTAAGAAACCATTGTGGTTTAGGTTAAAATGACCATGTCATTATAATGGTTACAGTAATAAACATGTGAATAAGTTTAGGAGAGCAAGAAAAAACAATATTGACCAATTTTGTTGGCCCACCCATCCACCATGACCTCTTCCATCCGTCTCTGATAATGTCACCTGAATTCATCTGTTGCTAACAAATATCTTTTTGAGGCATTTGTCGAAATGATTGATTCTTTCATTCTTCTCTGGCTTATAGTAAGAATGTGTGAAAAAAACTTTTTTTTTTTTTTAAATTTACAACATTTAGGACTTTTGTATTTTATATTTTAGGGAAGAGCAGGAAAGAAGGAAAAAATATAAAATTATTATTGAAACCATGGTATCAACTGTTTCCCATTCAGCACCATGTAATTTCCCCAGTGAGGGACTATTAAAGGTTTATCTTATCTTATCTTACCATCAGCCATTTAAACAAGTTTAAATTTTTGGGAAAATAAAAAGTTGCAAGTTTTTCTGCAACCATATCTTTATTTTACCTTTTTTTTTGTCAATCAAAAAACAAAGTCACAAACAAAGAAATAAATAACTAAATGGCATTTATGAGTCTATATTGTAAAGTTCCATGAAAAGGTGGAAAATACATTCAAACCAATCAAAAGGTGGCATTCATCCTCCTGCTCGAAAGCCAAGAGATTAATTAAAGAAGAAGTCAGTGTAAGACAAGCAGAAGACTGACGTCTGAAGACAGAGGCAGATAGACTAAAGGCAGAGTTAACGGAGCAGTGATGGAGGAGGGCTAAAAGAGATGGAGTGCCGGATGAAATAGAAGTAGACAGCTCGGATGGAGCCGAGAGCTTCATCACACATCTCCTCGGGGACGTAATCAGTCCTCCTCCAATTTGGCGCTCACCGCTTATCGCACTACCGGGAGCCATGACCCTCCGACTTTTACGGTGTGGTCGACTGGCAAATGGAGAGATAGGCCCCGTCTGCCTGCCAATGCCTTTTAATGAGCGCACCGATAAACAGCTAGGAGGAGGACCGGGGCTGAGGCCCTTTATAATTACTTCTCCAATGATCACCCTTTTTCACCCTGTATACCAGATCAATATTACAAGACACGGCCTTGATGACTTACAAAGTCACTTAATCTCACTTGATACTGCCTTCACTGAGGGAGGAAGGGAGGAGGCCTTTAAACACAGAAGAATGGGGAGGGGTGGAGAAAAAGTAGATGTCCAATGTTTGTTTCATCTCAGTGAAAAAAGTATATACAATACAGATAAGGAGGAGAAGGAGGACTTGGAGGAACAAAGGGAGGGAACGATTTAGTTTTTTGTCGATAATTTTTTTTATGTCATAGACTTCACATTGATCTTGACCTCCTTCCATCCAGGTTTTAAAGAAAATCATGAAATATGCCTCTATGAAGTCGTGACTTGTATTTCCCATTTGGTTCTCAAGAAAAATAGAGACAATGTTCAGTCAGTATCCTGCCAGTGAAGGAATTCCAGTTAATTACCACACACAAGTTTAAAAATCAGTGTTCCAAAATGTTTTGTGGAAAGAAAAAAAAGAAACTGTATAATTTGGAGCTAAATATGGAGAAAACAGGGATATCCTTAAAAAGTTTGACTGGAATTTTTTTTTCTCCACATACATACATATGTTTAATTGCATTCTTGCCTGTGGACAAATTCCACATTTATGCATGTTGACTAACAAACTACATTATCCTGGCAATTCATTTAATTGGGCTTAATTGGAAGCGTATCAGTCCAACTCTGTTTTCCCAGGAAACTACTTGGAAATAATTAAGAAATTGTGTTGTAAAAACAAACAACATTACTGACTCTCTTAGTTAGCACAGCGGTTCAGCTGAGCGCGCAAATATGTGAAATGTGACTAAGGGCAAGAATACCATTCAACATACCTGGAGGATTGATGTATGTAATAAAAAAAAAATGAATAAGGAAATAAGTATAACTTGAGTTTATATGGAACTTTTCTTTCATGGAAATTACATACACAACAAAGCAAACTAACTGAACTGACTACACTAACTTTCTTACAACTACAAGGTCTTGTTTGACTTATAATTAGCTGGGACTACAGGATCTGTTCAAGACAGCATGAGCCCAGCATTCTTACTACCTGGCCCATCCATTTCAGTTCCTGTTCAGTGATGGTGGTGACAATGTAGTTGATGTTTGCTTCCTCTAGCACAAGACTGGTATTAAAACTAGATTTCTTTCCCCAGTACAATCACGCATCATCCAGAAAAGGCTTTATAAAAATAAAAATAAGAAGCAGCATCCACCTCCAAAACAAGTGCAGTTCACCTCATGGGAGAGAAGCTCTTCTCTAGCAGTGGTCCTACATACAGTAATTAGACAGCGATGTTTCAGTGAACAATACCTGCAGTGTTAGCCGAGGCCTACATGCCTATTCATTAATGTACTGTATTTTTCTTCATATTCCAATTTGTTGTCACTCTGACCCCTATTCTCTACCTATGCATGCATGATGAGCAACACATTCACCCAGTGTCCATTCACATCACCGTTAGCCATTGTTTCTGCTCAAGCAGAAACCACTTGTCTGGCAAGCACTAATTACATCCTTGATTAGGAGGAGAAGCAATGAAAGAAACAGAGCGCTCAGTAAGAGATAGGAGAGGTAACCCCGACCTCTCGCCTCTTTGTTTGGAGGGATGAAGACGCTCGCCAGTGACTTAAAGTAGGTGTATGTATGTATGCACACATGTAATGTGAGGGTGCGACACAGAAAGCAAGCATCTATGTTCGTCACTGCCTTTCTTCTATTTTTTATCTAATTTTAGTCTCCTTATTGGTTTTTAAATAATTATTTAAAAAAAAATCTTTTTCATTGGTTTTATTATACCTCATTTTACTTTTTCACTATTTCTATTTCTTGTGTACTGTTTACATTTGAATTGCACTAACATATGAAAGATACTGATATGCATTGTGTACAGTGAAGTCCTCCTCAAGTACTAAATACCATATAGCAGGTTGAAAGCAGAGTGACAGGTCCAAAAACAATTATTGCTAGAGGTAAGTGATGCTGATACTCAGGTGTTAAAATGCCTAAAAACAGAGGCATGACAGGTCCATACTGCCTGTTACAAATGAAAAAAAAAGGTTGAATAAATGAAGTAATAAAATGCTCAGAATCAGTTATAGGAAACTTTTTTCTTCTGTAGAAGAAGAACAAGATATTAAGGTATATTTCCTCCTCTTCGTTTTTAAGAGTGTACCGAAATGACCGTAATTATTTCTGGTCGTGACAATGAGAAGGTTTTTTTTTTTTTTTTTTTGGTTAGGATGATTCCTGCTGTAAGTTGAGAGAAGTGAGTGAATGGATCTATAAGTATCTGAGGCTCACCCATGATGACAGCTGCAAGTAATCTTTAAATGTAAAGGAAATTATCCTTTTTTTTTTCTCCAAGAATAAAGAGCTGCATTTTATATATGAAAGGAGAGATACTACAGTCCTACAGGGCTTTGCTCCGTCAGCTGCGTTAATTGAATAAGTTCAGTTGGGTTCTTGTCCTAACTATTATGTTAGACTTTCATAAAAATAAATAAATAAATAAAAGTTTCCTGCTACTTATTTTGGACATTACAAACTAGAAAGTCTGTAATTTCATATAGCCACTATCTCTCACCAAGCTCACAGAGGTCTTGCGAAATCTCAAAATAACAAGACTTTTAGGAAATCCTGAGGCAGACAATCAAGTGCCTGAGGCTGAAAGGACATCCTCCAGAAATGATTTATCTGCTTGGTTTTCTTTCAAGTCACATACAAGGTCTCCCTACTGTAGTTCAATTTGATCGAAGTATGACGACAGCCCTGTGTTTCCAGGCTTTTATAACCCACTATTGTAATCAGAAAACTCAATTGATCTGTGGTATATTTCAGAATCAGAGCTCTGTAATCTCCACTGTAACAGAATATAAGCATATGTACGTTTGGACTTTTTCTACATTTGTGCATGTGTAGAAATTGTCAGTAAAATCACATTTACTCTTTGAGGAGTGAGATGAAAAGATAAACACCACTTCCATGTCTATGCATCTGAACAGAGCTAAAGCTATTATCCTGTCTTAGCACAGACTGGAAGAAGGGGGAAATAGCACCCTCCCTATTCAGTAGTTAAAAAGTATGCCTACCAACACTGAGTTGTATGATTTAACTACTTTTTGGTGAACAACAGCAGGGTGCAGCGACTTGCCAGAGTCATGCTGTCATTGTGAAGTTGCCAGGCAACCAGTGGGGATGCTCCACAGAAGTACTGGGTGGATGAGTAAACTGCTGTGCATCAAGAGATAGTTTCAAAAATTAAATCCCTCTAAAACCACATTTATTTAAAGCTTTCCATGTAAGCACATGAGATGTGTTAATTAGTGACTTTTAGAGCTGTTTGTAGGTACATTTCTAAACTTCGGACAGAGCCAGGCTAGCTGTCCCCCCCAACCCCTGCTTCCAGTCTTTGTTCTAAGCTACTGTAACTGACTCCAGGTTATTGATATTCTTATCTAACACAGAAAGTGAATTAGCGTATTTTAGCGATGGGATGTTTGGAGGCCAGGCTCCACGGCATGTGCCGAGGATGAAGGGGTGTGCCAGAGGAAGCCCCGCTTTGAGGCTTATGTCGTTCAGCAAAAAAACCATGTGATTTACGTATTACTATTATCAGTAGTACTAGTAGTAAGCGAGGTGGTAGTTGAAGTATTAGTAAAAAAAAGAGGAAAATCTCTCTCATCTGGGAATACTTTGAGGTGACTGTTCCTAAAAGGTTGTAAATGGTTATTAACACCTCATTGGTTAGGCGTTATTGAGCCATACATCAGAACACATAGCCTGCCAACAGATCATTATCTTCAGTCTGTTTTTCATCATTGAAATCATACTATGTGTCACTTAAATACACCAACACAGATTCCAGAAAGCAATTGCTTTGGTCAATTTGGACTTGCAGTCTTTAACAGTGGTTGAAGATGGGGGGTTTAAGGTGTAAATAAAAGCCGCTTGTTGTTGGTGTATTAGTTGAAATGAATATCTAACATTTTATTATCCCCCTCAGGCATTAAAGTAGATGGTAGATGACAAGTACAGAGAAGCTGTGGGTTTGACTTCAGATTTGTGGACATCAATTAAAAGAGAAGCCTTCCTGGCCATAACCTGCTACTTTATAGATGAGAATAACAAACTGGGAACTGTTTTGCTTGGAGCGGAACATTTTCCATCAAGTCACGCAAGAAGTGGGGATCTACAGACAAAGTGAAATGTCTTGTCCCTGATGGCCATTATACTGGACCCCAAGTTCAAAAGCCAGAATGGTTCCTAAGTCACAATAAGGCACAAGAGGCAGTACGACACCTACAAGTTACCTGGCTGAAAACCTCTGGCTGCAGAGGTCTTTTGTAAGAGGAGGAACCTCTTCGAGCCAGGCACAGTGAATAAAGTTCTATTTTCAAATAAAAAAACAACAAAAACTTCCCCTCCTTTCTCTCCCCTACTTGCATTGTACTTCTCAGTGTAGGACAATAAATAGGACAATGGTAACAGAAGGGATAGCAGGGCTGAAGGAAGTTAAACAGGAAAGAAGGTGAGCACATGAACCACAGCAAAACAGGCAGGAACAGAACACATGAACACAGAGGTGACAACAAAAAGAACTGACAAAGCCCATAAGCAGAGAGCAGGGATACATATAGTCCACTGCTAACTGCAGATGACAAACAGCTGAGGTGGGTGTGGCAGTCAGGGCTGGGTGATTGACAGAGTGAGAACAGGTGTGCAGATAGGTGGGAAAGGTCAGGTGACTGTACTGGAGGGAAACAAGACAGGAGGGAATGACATGGCATGACATGGTCCAGAGGAGGGAACAAGAGAGCCAAGGGACAAATCGTGACAAACATAACAAACAACAGATACGACATGATGAGAGTGAAAGAACAAGTATAATACACCTCCATATGAACACAATCCAGCTCTCTGAACGTAACAGCTGTAAAGCCTAATTTAGGCATATCTGAGGTACAAATTGTGCCTTTAAGGTACTGACGCCTACATTCATCAGACCTAGGAAACAAATAAGGACGTTCTGCAGACATTTTATGAAAAAGCCTCGATCTAAAATTGTGATAATAATGGACAAAAAACAAAAAACAAAAAGTGGTGCGATTCACTTTCAACTTCTCCCAGATCACACAGGTGTCATCTTCTATCCTCCTCTGGACCTGAATGGAAGTGTTCAGTTTCCACTGCCAGAGGCAAAATACCACATCTCAGCTGGGGACATACAGACCTCTGGTCAGGTTAAGGGTGACACTGTGCTCAGGGTGGTAAATACACTTCAGACTGCACATTCTCAGTTTTGGTGACCATTTTCCAATAGTATTGTCTTAATTTGATTAACACGACATAATAATTTCTTTCTATATACATATTTCGAAAACCTGGCCCCATCCTATGGCCCCCATCCCATGTCACCACATAGCTGCAACCCCTGCACTATAGTCTAAAACAGGGTAGATACAAGATTTGTACAACTGTGTATAGGCTTTAGGTATAAGGTTCCCAGTACCCTGCCTGCAGAATCTGAAGGATTATATTCCTTCTTTAAAGATAAGATGGTCATCTAGAGTAAGCACTAAGTATTTACTAAGTATTAATTATTTACAATACTCAGTATATGACAGCCGTGTTGAACCAAAATGAAATTTAAACTTCATCTGGAACTTTATATTTTTATTACATTCCTCCAAATTCCCCGGCTGGGGATCTACAAAGTGCTATCTTAATTTGCAACAGGAGTTACTTTTGGGAATAAATGTCAATTATGATTTTTTTTTTTTTTTAAATAATCATAATGAAGATATGTTTTAATGACCTCATGTTCATGCTGAACGCATTTGTAGAACACTGATCAACAAAATATTTCATTAGCAGCAACTTTTAGCAACTAAAGCAAGATTAAATGTTTTCATTGTTCTATTTAGGCAAATCAGAGCTGTTGGCTAAGGTTAGGGAAAGGCTGTGTTCTGAATTAAATACTGAAATGGAATGTTTCCTTTTTCAGTATTTAACCAAAATTGCCATCTTTCCCTCATCATGGACGTAAATCTTACCACAGGGCACAAACTCCAGTATTCAGTAGAGTCCTGCCCTTTTTATAGAAAGCATCCATCCTGACCACCTCCCTTTGAGTTTTGTGTATCGCAACTACACAATCTTAATGGATTGAAAACAACATTGTCAGTAAATTTTCTTCACGTCGCATAACCACTTAGCAGTATATAAACATACTTTTAGTGTTGATAGCAAACACATGCACTTTATTATATCTACAAATGTACAGTATGTGCTTGGATGCATTTTTGATACAAACAACCAGAACCTATTTGCCTCTGCAAACGGCTAACAAGGCACACAGTATAACATAGCTCTGTGAATTATGCACTTTGTTTGCTATTTTATGCAGACCACTTGCCTTTTATCTTGTCACACCAGACCGCTGCACAATGAGGGGGCAATACCTTTGGAAAAAAGGGTCTTTAAAGGACTGGCAACAATGGTAGGTCCCTATTCAGTTCAACTTTACACCCTGCAAACGTTAGATGTTCCCCACATCATCAAAGACAGACGTACTACCGCATGTGTCCTTCAAAGTGCTTCAAGACATGAGAGGAAATGGCAAAGGCACTCGCCTGGTATGCTAATCAAATTCTAGCGATTTAGTATTCCCTGCTGCTGCTTGAGGGATTTTTTCCTAGATTAAAAAATAAAAAGAAAACATGATTGTGCCCCCCACACCTGATTTGCTGAAAACTTTAAACTCCTAATCAAATCCTGCATCACCTGATGCAGCATCTCCAGCACGCTCCAAGTATTAATTCCACTAATACAGAGGGATGGTGGAATATCATGGGAGGATATTGGAAAATAATTTCTTGCTTGGTTATTCATTGCGGAATTCATTAAAATCCAATTTTGTGAAATTGAAATAAAAACAGCCATTTGCCGTGATAGACTGGCATGCTACACCAGCAAATATGAGAATGTTGTGGGAGGGGGGAGGGGAGTAGGTAAGTGGAAAAAAGGGTGCAGGCTGATGGGGTGTGGGGGGTGGGCGGCGGGGGTCAGGAACATAATAAAAGAAAATGGAGAAAGGAAGGGAGGAGAGGACGACAGAACAAAATACAAAGGCTGAAACAAAGACATACAAATATTCCTTTTGGTTCTTGCACTTCATAAAGCAGAGGGCTGCTCAGGACATTTCCTGCCATCTGTGCAAAGCATTCTGGGACAAGCTTTAGATTCATTAAAGGTATTTTTCTTAGATTCATTGCATCTTTGTGATGTTAGCATGCCTCCCCCGCCTCGTACAGAGTGACACCACCGCACACCTGTTTCTATTAGCCCTTAATGTTAGCTACCACTTCCCTACATTAGCTGCTGTACACACTCCTAATTGCAGTAACAGTGGGACTGCATTAGCTCATTAGCATGCTGTGCCACACGCTCAAGAATAAAGGCAGAGGAACACAGAACGCTGCTGTGATTAAGCCAGAATGGTTGTTTCGTGACAAAAATGCACAGCCTTGCAATTAAATCAAAGAGGTTGGCTGTACTTGTCAGAGATTAGTGTTTCACTGAAATCACTACTGATATTTTTGAATCCAGGATGTCTAATGCTAATGCCAGGACGTATCATCTGAAAATATGGGTATTTTCTTGCTAAAATAATACAAATATTAAGGGTTTCCAAAGATATTTTACACTTGAGAATCAGGAACATATCCTCCAAACCATACCTCTTCAATGATACTCTGGGTCACTGTAATGTTATGAAAAATTAATCAGTCTTACTAGAAATTTAATTCCATTTTAGTTTGTCCAGATTGTTTATGTCTCAGGAAGAATCCTCTCTTACATCAGTGTGACAGGCCCACCTTAAATATTGAACAAAAGGCCAATATCAGCTCCATTATATGCATTTAATCTCTTGGAAATACACATTTTGGTGGTCCCAGATCATAATAAAAACCTTGGCTACCAAATTCTCACAATGTGACTGTTGCTATGATGCACACCAACAAACCACACAATCAGAAAACTGCATGAAATAACGAAGGCTACACTGACTCAGGCTGACAATGTAGATACCACACAGATGCGTGTACACGTGCTAAGCACCATTTGTAGCCACAGACGCAGCTTAGCTGTTAGCATAGCAGTGTCCACCATCTGAACACTTTGGTCCAGACTGAATATAGTCTCACCAACTGTTAGATGGATTCCCCAAAACATTTTGTACACTCAAACTCCCCCCAGATTGAGGTTGGTTTATGATGAAACACCTGTAAAAGTAATGACAGTCCCATCAGCCTCAGCTCTGCTTTGTAAGATGATAAACATGGTAAATATTATATCTGTCGAAAATCAGTATATTAGCATTGGCATTGTGAGATTGATGTTAGCAAGCTAATGTTACAGTTTAGTTCAAAGCACCACCGTGCAAAGCTTGTCTTTTGCTGCATTTTTAAAAATATGAGAGCAGCACAGCTGGATGATGCAAGTTCATGATGTGTATTGGGGCCTTGACATGTTCGCTTATTAACAACCTGTGACATGACTTCGTTGCCATGTTCCTGGATCTCACTAATGATTTTGGTGAGTACAGTGTTGTCATAACGAATAGCAATGATTGCTCGAGCTACAAATATAAGATTCAAGTTGGAATAAATCAAGCCGTGAATACCTGGGGTTGAGTATCTTTGGTGAACAGCACTAAGATAATTTAAATGGCCGACTTCACAGCCACCACTTCCTGCTCAGTCCCGTGTTGTTGAGGATGCTGTGAGTTGATAGGACTTGAAGCACTTTTGGTCTTCAGCAAACTTCCAGTGGGGTCAATCAGAGTGGACTGACACAGGGTCTGCATCATGCTCTCACACAGCTCTCTCAGGTCTTCATTAATATTATTTTCCTGCCAAGCTGTGTCGCTGGCTCATTGCTCTCCTCCATGCCTCACATTTCAATGAGGGCTTCCCTTGTTGTGGTTTTAGGTGTATCTATCTGAGAAGGAATTACTCATTTTTGATGAAGAGCTTTGATAGGCACATGAAAGCTTAGATGCAAAATAAAGCCGGGCTGTTACAGAAGCCCTGTGTTAGGTCTACTTATGTGCAGGATTGGAATGTGGATGCAGCAGTGGGTGTAGGAACATATAAAGACACATCGCTGTGACTACAGTGTTCATGTGAGAAATCCTATTTGGTGATGGCTCCAATATTCCCATACTGCAAAAATAAAGTGTACTTTTAACAAACATTTATTCTTTCTGAATGTGTTCTCTTTTATTTGTCTTAGAAAGTCTATAAGGAAAACATATTTCTTTTCTATTTCTTTTCCCAGAACAAATCTTTTCCTTACATTGCTGCCCATTTTCCAAATCATACAGTAGTGCTGCAGTTGCTGAACGTGTTATTCTACTTTCCAGACAGACCTTTCAACCAAGGTTTCATTTTAATATAAAAATCAACCTGCAGAGACACAGCTCTCACCATGAATATATGCCAAGATCAGCTGTGTGGAGAAAGCTGAAAAGTCTATTGCTGAATTGTGGTGTGTTTGTGTATAAAAGCCTCTGAAATCTCAGATATAATAGTCGACTGGTGAACAGTGGTGCACTGACAAGTTGACACACAATGTACTGAGGAGCGTATGAAGATTTAAAGTGTTCAATGTTCAATAAATAAATGAGATTTCACTCAGCTTCTTTTCACAAAAAGTTTACTGTTCTTTTTCCATAGTTTTTATTTCACACCATCAGTTCTACCTGTGGCCATTTTGTTTCGTAATGGTACTTTCTTTAAAGTCTTTCTTTTTAATCAATCAAGGCAAACATGGCAGAACCAGTTATGTGACTGGCTCTCTGCTCATTCAGACCATATATTGCTTCTTTTATTGGTGCTGCACTTATAAATATTGTGATAAAAAAAACAAAACAAAACCAACACTGAAGTTCACTAATGACTTCTTACAGTTTGTACTATTTGCTCTGGCATTTTTGCCTCTCTCCCTTTAATCAACACAGCAGAGAAATAAAGTAAGGAGTGTAATACAGAAATAATAAGCCACAAGTGAGAAAGCTCCCAAAAAAAATAAAAAAAATAAATAAAATTTAACAACCTCCAAACCAGGGTTCTCACACTGTAATTACCCTGAGGCCACTGACCACACTGTTCTCTCCAGGGGGCGCCACCTGCACATTTGATGGAAAAAAGAAGAAGCATAAAAAGAAGCTTTCTCCTACATATGTGATAGGAAGCAATCATGTTAAACTCCACAGAAGAAATAACTACCGGTAGTTGTACACCTCTCTTGAAATCATCTGTGCTTCAGGTCAACTCTTTATTTTAAGCTAAAAAAGAGACGCAGGTTTCAGGTGTGCTGCAGTAAATCAGAGGGCTGTTGATAATTGCCAGCTAGAAGGCATTTTTATTCTTCATAATGATAATAATGAACACAAGTGTTTCTGCTAACGCCTTCCTTAATGTGCAGTTTCACAGCTTAAGTGTTGAAGGTAACAAGTCGTGCTGTTAGACACACCTTGATAAATGTTAAATATGAAATAAAAAGCCAATTTTATGCTCTAATTACAGCCTTAATTTACTGCTCTGAAATAAAAGTCTGAGTTAAAATCACAATGGGGAGAAAAAAATAAAAAACTGCAGGCTGGATGGACCAGTAATGGCTTCTGGAAATTATGTGGGTCCCCTGGGATCCTGGCTGGAAGTTTGAGACCCCCTCCCCACCCTCCTCCTGAAGGACACTGCACTGCACTTCTTCAGAATTTCCAAATAAAATACACAACAAAAAGTTTCTCAAACAGTTAAAACTGCACAAACAAATGACAGTCACAATAATAAGGAAGGTCAGGACCCCCTAAGTGGTCACAAGACAAATCTGTGGGGTCTGGGAGACGATAAACAAGTTAAGAGAGAAGATGAGAAAACATTTTTGCTACACAAAATTATGTTTGTTCTTCAAACTTGCTGTTTTTTTTTGTGTGTGAAGGCCATTAAACACCTCTAAGCCATCTAAAAAAATAAGACAAATGTTTTATGGCTTGCTCTGAGGAACATCAACCCACTCTTGGCTGTGTTAGCACCTCGCTGTTGGCAATGAAACCCTTAACCCTGTCAGCACAGTGCATTGCTCTACTCTGTGCAGCTCCACGGCACCGTATAAATCAAACACTGAGAGTTATTTGAGGAGTAGATTTTTCTTCCCCGACACCTGAAAAGCCTGAAAAAAAATTCACCTTGACCTGAGCGAAATTAGCCTTTGACACAGCGCTACATGTTTGACCCTTGATCCAAAGTTGAATCCAGCCCAATTAAAAGCTGTGCAGACCCAGGAGCCGCATGCCACCAGTAGAGGCTGCTGTTGCACTGTGCAGCAGCGACGATTGGCCGGAGCCGTCAGAGGCGTGGGAGGTCCCTGTCAGCGCTCATCTCGCCTGTCTTTCTATAGAAACGCAAGTTAATGAAAGTGGAGAGAAAGATTATGTTGAGCATTACATTTAATTGGACTTCTTTAAATAACACTGGAACATTTGTGTTCGACTGACAGTGTGTGTGTGTGTGTTTTTTTTTTTGTGTTTTTGTGTGCATTGTTGTGTTCTTGCACCGGCTTAATGGACAGTGTACTCAGCGCATGTTTTCTTACATCAGCGTGAGATAACCTGTGTGCTGCCATGTTTATCTTCTCACACACACATATGCATGAAAGATCCTTATGTGTGCGTGTGTGTGTGAATGTCGGTGCATTCTGTACAACTTAATTTCCCTGTGGGGACATTGTGTTGTTGCAGCGAAAGAAGGGCAAGAGCATAAATGTGAATAATAATGGCATTATAGGAACATATGTTATACCTTTAAACACATCGTGAGCTCAGAATTAGACTGTAGTTCTGAGATATCAAACATTTAACATCTGTTGCTGCTATGTGCTTTCCATCTTTTTTTTTAAAATATTTAACCCCTTGTGAAGCTTTGCATATCTCCTGATATGTACGTATCATGTCTATTTATGTATGTATTCTATCATTTATTGAAGGTTTTACTCTTTACAAAAAAAAAGGTTCATCCTACAAATTTTGCAAATGCATTTTACTGCATTATATGCTATGAAATGTAGTTTACAGATACAACTCTTTTGTACTCATTTCACAAACACATTTACACCTCAGGGGTGGAAATGGACCACAGTTACCCACAGTTACTGTGTATGTAGAAAGCAGACACCAGAGAGGGACAACCGGCTGCTCATACTGATGTGTCAGTGTACTGTATAATGTCTTTGGTTACAGGGAGAGGTGGACAGAGGGAGGACAAAGCCTGCAGTACTTGTTTTCTGTGAGGACATGACAGCAGAGGCATAAAGGAGAGTGCAGCTCCAGCAGCCTAGGAGATGGGACCTGTGAAGGGGTCGCAAGATGAAGCAGGATGATTATCAAAAAATAAGCTCTGTAAAAGCAGCTAAATGAGTTTCAGCATTAGATCGTTCTAAAAATGGATTCAGATGAAACAGTCCGAGAAGGAAACAACACAATCTTTGGTTCAGCTGGTTACAGCTGAAATTCATTTAGAGGTTAAACCTTACTGTGCTGATAAAAACATCTTAAATAGATTACATTAACTGAACATTACCAGAATATATAAAAAGAAAGTATATATACACACACACACACACACACACACACACACACACACACACATACACACACATCCCACTGTGAGATTTTCAAAGGAAGGTCATTGTGTACCAGCTCTGTTTGAAAGAGGACTCTTTTCATGGCTCTGCGTGTGTGTGTGCGTGTGTGTGTGGGTGTGAGTGAGTGGAAGAATATTGTGTTTGTTTTTGGCATTTGTGAAGCTCTGACTTGTGGCTCGAGGGCTCGTCGATCAATTCTGTCTCTTCCGTTTCCTCTAAATAGACAAAAGTCTTAGCTTTAATTGCTAGAGCAATGAGGCGCACACACTAGCTAAAACCTTTAATGTCACTTCCCGTCAGAGTCTCTCTTTCTCTCTCTCTCTCTCTCTCTCTCTCTCTCTCTCTCTCTCTCTCTTTTTTTTCTTTTAACATTAATCTCATTCCATCTAGCTCTGTGTTTTACCTCCTCGCCCTCTCCAGGGTATCTGAGGGTCCCTAAGAAGTCTGAGAATGCCTGAAAGAGTAATTCCAGTTAGTCACATTTTTGCCATTATGAAGACTGAATTTGAAATTTCATAATTCCCCCTCACTGCAAAGCTTTATGTACCTGCAGCTCTGTGAAAGGGCTAATCTCTGATATACACCCACAGGGCAAACAGACTCCCACAGCTGAAACCAAAAAGCAATTAAAACACAGACTTTAACACTTAAACAATTCTACAGCCAACTTTTCTCTTGTTCTGTTCAAGTACTGCGAGGCAGCATTCAGGTGAGGTTGATGGTCTGTAAATACAAAGAACCACTATTAAAACCTGTTGAGGTGAACTTTGTCCTGCTGATTTTGACACAGGATGTGGAACTGTGTGTTTACTTCTTCACCAGGTGAGACAACGACAGCGTGACAAATCCTTTTTTAAAGAAATATGTCTTAGTACGTTTAATACAAACAGTTGGAGCGGTTAAAAATCCAAAATATTCACAATAAAATATACTATATTCATAGTAAAAATGACTTATACTTCATATAGTTTTGTTGGCTAACCACCACCACAACTGTATAACTGGTTCCCTGGTCTTACCACTGGTTGAATTATAGCTCTGTTTGTGTCCATACCTCCAGTATCTCTGCTGCAGCACGGCTACTGCCAACCCACACTCGGTTTGCCTTGGATAGTTGGCACTGATGAATCAAACGTTTTTTTCATTGTGGACAAAGCAAGCTTACGTGATTTGTACGACTTGTATGTGTTTATGATTGAGTATGCACATCTGTTTGTACAGAGGATGTCAGTTGAAGAGTCCTTCAGTGATGCCCAGGACACATTTCCGTTCACACTCCTAAAAGGATGTGGTCATCTGCAACCAAGACCACCTCCAAATGTAGTCTGAGTGATCGGATTCGAAATGTGTCCTCATTGCGTCTTGGCTGCATTCACATCTGTTCTCAGAGCTCTCCACTTGTGATCAGATCACAATGCCGGTTCTAAAAAGGGTCTATCTGTCAGTCACCTTTCTTCTTCTTCCCATCATAGACATTCAACAAGGTGTCAGCAGCATGGTACCAGCTGTCTGTAGTCAGTGCCTTCAATCTGGGTACAAAAGGTGTGACTGCCAGAGCTGAGGTGCTGATCCACGTGCTGGCATTGGTCAAGCAGCCGCAGTATAAGCACACTAATTCAGTGCTGGACTGCAGGAGTATGAATGTTATCTAATACTTCCTTTGCCGCTTCTCTTTTAATTAACTGCTCTCTTCAACAACTTTACTTTTCTTCTTCCTTTTCACAAACTTTGCGAAAGCCATCTCGCTGACAGTCACATACCGTATCTACGTATCTACAGAAAGTGACGACGGGCACTAATAAGGACATGGTGTGATGTTCAGTCACACTGCAACACAAGATTACATACTGCTTTGTAACATTAAAGTAAGAAGTAAGAAGAAGTGACGGGTGTCTGGTGGGCAAGTGTTTAAGACAAGTTACATGCTTCCTCTCTGTGGCTTCACTTTAAGCAATAAAGGCAAACTACCAAAAAGAAAAGGAACAAAGAATAAGTGACAAATTGTCACTTGCAGTTCAGTCCAGATCCAGACCACGGGTCAGACTCAAAAAAATCCAATTTTTCATGTACCTTGAGACCTTTACCCTCTCGTCCTCTTTATATTTTTTTTCTCACTTCATTCTAATAACATTTTTGGTTCCAGTGTGAGACTTTTCTTTTGCAATGGTCAGTCTTTCCTCCAAAGCAAGTTGTTAAAGCAGTTTCTCTGGCACATGGCACCACAGCCTTCTCTCAAAGCAGTGGATATACAGTATTATCTGGTGAAACGTTGCAGCTGTAGACCACCACAGTATAGAAGACAGAAATTGTACAGTATTCCTTTTGACTTGTCATCACAGGAAAAGCATAGTTGAAGCAAATTTCATTAACGATGGCCTGAAAGCCATGACAGTGAGACGGCATGTATGATATCATGACCCTGCAACCAGCTCACACAGATGGATCATAGTCATTGTTAATGTTATTAATTACACCTGTGCTGCCAAAATGTCTGCTGTGAAAATGTTTTATTGAATTCACTGGCATCAATCACAATCAGTCACAACTGAGTGAAATATCAACCAGGTGCTCACAGTGCAAGATTAGATTTGCTGCGGTGTCTTTAAAATTTACAATATCGATTCATCTTACTTTTATGCATTTGAATTCCTCCACTGAGCGAGAGAAATGAAATAGTAGAACTAAGAAACAGCCAGACAATAATCTGTGATGTCATTTTTTTTTTCCCAGGAGAAATGGATCCATTCTCGGGAGTAAGACTATTCGTGCTGCTGCTAAATGAAGGTATTTTAAGAGCAAAATCTTTTCACTGTCGTTGGAGTGAATGATCACTGACATCTCCAACATGTTACACAGCATCACTCATTACCCTCAGTGTAAACTGAGCTAATAAAGCGCTGCCAGTATAGTGGAATGAAGTGGGACATATTCCTCCTTCCTCCACCATGCAGTGCATAAGACCCCCTTTTTTCTCTCCATTTCTCACCTACCAGCGATGCTGGGAAAGGGCTGATAGACTTCTCTTAATCCTCCTTGTAGGCTCCAAGTCTTATTCACCCACAGAGCTGAAGGAGAAGGGATTGAATCTCGTCTGCAGCTATTTTCCTTGACGTCTGGAGAAGAGCTGTGTCCAGTCAGAGGGGCGTTTCCTTGGCTGGTGTCAGGTGCCTAATACCCTGTTAATGGAAAGCAAGAATACTCCGGGGCTTTTCCCTGGACTCATAGGCTTTAACATTTACTTTAAGTCTCTCACTCAAACTGTTGTATGACTGACATGAAGATATACAAGCGAGGGTTCAACCTAGACTTGTGGACTTAGCTGAACAGCAGCTCACTAGAGAGATTTTAATTGGGGCATGTTACATAGATCTTCCAGAAATATAATTTTTCAAAAACACTTTAGTGTTGTATTTGCAAATTGTGCAGTGTAAATGGAAAAAATGGTCTATTCATTTTATTTATTCAGCCAGACGCCGTGTTCATGTGTTTGACTAAAGCAGCTGGAAAACTCCATCAGAGAATGTTGATTTAATTATGATTTTAGATGACAACCTGCAGATTATTGAGAAATATTTATTATTGGTTGGTATATCTAGAAGAATTTAACCACTTAAAAAACTCAGCTCTAAGATTCTGACAGTTAAACATTCAAAGGCATTTGATTAATTTATTTGGGATTAATTAAAATGGGAATTTTATACTGCAGAGGTCAGTTTTCTGAAAAATGTTAATGCAATTGAAGCTGCTTCTTCAGGAGAATTTAGTAGATTTCATTTTCCCAGCAGGCTCATGATTCTCACTGAAAACTCTCTGTGTGTCCTCCGGGGTAACCACCACTAATCAACCACACAGCACCATTCGTAGTCCGATCATCCATCAGTGATGGAAGTGTAGTAAAAAGTAGACGGACTGTGGAGCACAACAACGGCACAGGTAGCAATGCACACACAAAAAAATGAGACTTATGTGCATTAATCTGTTGCCTCAGTTCAAGAAATTATGTTTATTTTTCACACAGATGTTTCACCAAAGTACAAAACAACATCAACTAATATGTGGGTTTTAAAAGGCCAACCCTAAAACCCAACATTTATTGACTGGTCAATAAATGTTGGGTTTTAGTTTTAATAATAATAATAATAATAATGATAATAATAATCACTGAGACCAAAATGTTCTCACCACACAACAAATGGGATATGAAAGGCTTTACAGACTCCTGGCTGGGTGCTCTGCAGGGGGTTGTCTGAGCTTCCCAGCAAGAGTCCTGAGTCATCTGGTGAGGGGAGGAGCTGCTGCCTGGGACACGAGCACCCCACAAAATGAGGAAAAGACAAGATTATCAATGAAGAAAGGAATTATAGTTTGTCCAAAACTGATGCACTGATTGGACAAATACAAAGAGAGGAAAGAGGCTATGCTTTTGTAAAAAGATGTCTTAATTATTATTAACAGTAGAGAAACAGTAGGTGCCAAGCCTCATGGGAACTATCGTCTATTTACATCTTGCAATATCAGTATCATTGCATTTTATGTTCAGGAATATAGTCTCAGATGTTTTGGGTTAAGATGTTGGATTGATGTTAAGTGACACATCATTCATTAAAGCAGGATAATTTGTGAAAGGTGGACAAACATGCAATACTGACATTTAAAAAAAAAAAAAAAAATATATATATATATATATATATATATATATATATATATATATATATATATATATATATATATATACAAAAAACGTTTTCATTCATGGGCTGGGTTGAGGACCAGAATGAATGAATGAAAGATTTATAGCTTGTACTTAAAAAAAAACAAAAAAAAAAACCCAACCAATCCATCCATTGCAATGACTGGGTGAAGGGAAATTAATGGGGAAATACTATTTTGAATTATTCTGACTGCTCTGATTTCATTAGCAAATGATACAATCAGCTTATAATGCATCCAATGCATAAATATCTGTTTTTTAAGAGCATTAGTCCAAATTAGCCTGAATGAGTTATGTGCTATTGAACATTTTCAGTTAGGATTAATGAAGAATTTGGTTACTTTTCTAACTTTAATGTCTTAATGTGTGTTTGGAAAGGCCTGAATGTGGTGAACCCATGCCTGGTTCTGTGGTTTGTGACGGCAACTGGGACTTTGGATTTCTACACAGGAATGATCAAAGATTAAGGGACCTGTAACATGTTGACACTCTTTATATTGGCTTTTTCACTCAATGGTGAATGCATATCTGATTTGCTGATTTATTTGCCAAATCATAACACAATATGAGAGACAACAAGCAAAGACTGTCATTTTAAAAATGTCTTTGGTTCACTTAATAGAGTATAAGATTAAAGTAATACTCTCAGAATGATGTCATTTTTCATCCCAAGTCAACATCTTTTACTTGAGTACAACTCTGTCCTTCATTACCATGTCCTGCTGCCTCCAATATATTTCTAGATCACCAAATGTGGATTAATCCACAATCCAATATTCTGTATTTGATAATTAGAAAAATAAAGAATAACACCAGGGGTTATTCTGTATTTGCTGTTAAAAAAAAACAAACAAAAAAACAGCAGAGCAATATAAAAATCTAGTGTAGCCCGCGGACGGCCTTTGCTTTTCAATGCCCAGAACATCAAATCTGTTACAGCTGCACTTTCTAGGCTAGTGTGTGTTCTAATTGAAATACTAGGATTACAAGGTTGAAAGGTACTTTTCTGAAGTACAACCATTAAACATATATTTAGCTTTCCACCGAAGTCAGGACCTTGATTCAGAGAGTCATAAGTCAATAGGCAGCGTATTTCAAGCAAAAACAGCCTGTATCTCCTTGGTCAAACACTCAGAGCTACAACCAGCAACCTTTAGTGACCATTTAGTCTCATTTAAACATAATTCTCTCTCCAATCCCCCGCTCTCCGCCTGTACCCACACTCCACTTGTCTCGCTGAGGTTTTTCTCTCTGCCAAGATTACTGGGCCAGCCTTTAAAAGCACACCTCTGCTCTTTCTACTTCCACTCCCATTCCCTCCCATTAAGCCGTGAGAGTCCGGGGCTTTGCTTGTCTTCTCTGCAGGCTATTGATCAGCGTCAATGTTGGCTGGCTACGACTTCTCTCCTACAGATAGATCCGGAATGGGCTCAGCCGCTGGCTTTTCATTAAGAAAACACCATAGATGAATGGCAGGGAAGAGGTAAAGGGCATCAGGGCTAAGAGTCTGATAATCAAACTTGATGGTTCTCTGCCAGCCTGTCTTCTGTCCTTCCTGTCGGTTTATTAGTCAGGCTTTCTTGTCTGCTTTCTTGACCCGTCCAGCTTGTTTTGATTGAGGGAACTTGTGAGGAAAAGGTGCTGGAAATAAAGTTGCTCATCAACCTTAGAGAAGCTGTTGAGAACATGTTATCAACGGCAACTATTTATTTTCTTTCTATGTGAAGGTCTATCTTTACCCATGTGACTTCTGCAAACATTTCGGTCCAGATGGGATTTTGATACAAGCAGATCAGCTCGGCGGCACTTTTATTTGAAGCCCTAAAAACATTGCGCTTAAAGGAAAAATCTAATTTCAGTGCCAGGCTAATCCTTAATGACTTTGCCTGTATCAGATTCTCCATTTTATCACAGCCATCACGCCACTCAGTGCTAATGTGTTAAATAAGAATCAGTAAATGTCACATGTCAGTCTGAAAACTGAAATCTGAACCTGGAGAAGATGAATGTTTAAAGGTAAAACAGACAAGAGATGCTGACAGCAGTTAAACAGACATAACGTCGCTCCTTTTTTCTGAATCTGTTTGAGCACTCCAATAAATTCCTTTCAGTGAGAGTTAAGCTGCTTGGGATTACTTTAAATCACGCGTCCTATTCAAGTGAGAACAAAATGTAGCAGACGACATCTGTAGTTTTTTTTCCCGTTCCCTTTCCCCTTCTTTGCTTTCCTCTCTTTCCAGCTTTTCTCCATCACTCCTGTCTTTTTTAATCTTACATAACACTTTTCTGTTCTTCCTTCTTGCCTATTGCTACCTCCCTTACACTTTTGATTAGGAACACAGTCAAACCTTTATTGCAGATGTCCAAATATCTAAGTGTTAAGTGACACATCATTCATTAAAGCAGGATAATGAAATGACCAGTGATTTAACACTTTGTGAAAGGTGGACAAACATGCAATACTGACATTAAAAAAAAAAAAAAAAAAAAAAAAAAAATATATATATATATATATATATATATATATATATATATATATATATATATATATATATATAAAACAAAAAACGTTTTCATTCATGGGCATCCACAGATGGATGCGACTGGGTTGAGGACCAGAATGAATGAATGAAAGATTTATAGCTTGTACTTAAAATAAAAAAAAACAAAAACAAACCAATCCATCCATTGCAATGACTGGGTGGAGGGAAATTAATAGGGAAATACTATTTTGAATTATTCTGACTGCTCTGATTTCATTAGCAAATGATACAATCAGCTTATATAGACAAGAGATGCTGACAGCAGTTAAACAGACATAACGTCGCTCCTTTTTTCTTTTGATTAGGAACACAGTCAAACCTTTATTGCAGATGTCCAAATATCTAGTTCTGGCTGCCAGAGATGATCTGCTGGCACTATGAATGACTAAATTAAGTTCCATACATCCAAAGTGAGAGGTGGAAGAGGTATTCAGATGCTTTACTTAACGTAAATTACACGACTCGAAGCTGCTACTTTTTTCACACGCTTTGAACCCTGCACCTTAAACGATGATGCGGCTAATTTATATATTTTTACGGGCTAACGAGCTTCAGGCCGCCAAAACATTTAGCCTCGTCACATCAGCTCAATTAAATTACCGGTCACAGGTCACAGTGGCCCAATGAAACTGTTTGAATTAAATCAAATGGCACTGGCGCTAAATTCCTCAGATCAGTCATTTTTGTGTGCACACCCTCATCATGGAAAATATCGGTACATGGAGAAATGCATACGATGCAGCTTTTAAGCTGAAAGCAATCGATCTGGCTGTCGAAAAAGGAAATAGAGCTGCTGCACGTAAGCTTGGCGTCAATGAATCGATGGTGAGACGTTGGAGACGGCAGCGTGAAGAACTGACTCAATGCAAAAAGACAACAAAAGCTTTCAGAGGTAATAAAAGCAGATGGCCCGAACTTGAAAACATTCTTGAAGACTGGGCGAACACACAGAGAGCAGACGGCCAAGGTGTTTCCACAGTGCAGATCCGTCTGAAAGCCAAAGTAATCGCCACCAAATAGAAGATTGAAAATTGTAGAGGTCGACCATCGTCGTGCCTCAGATTTATGAGACGAAAAGGTCTGTCCATCAGGGCATGGATGACTCTGTGTCAGCAGCTCCCTCCCGACTACGAGGAAAAAATTACAAACTTCCGCAAATTCGCTCAAACAAAGATAGCCGAGAATTCCATCGGACTAGATGAGATCATAAATATGGACTAAGTACCTTTGATGTTTGACCTGCCTCTCACTAGGACTGTTAACAAGAAAGGTTAATCGTCCATTATGCTGAAAACAACTGGCCATGAGAAAACGCATTTCACTTGTGCTCTGAGCCGCACAGCATCCGGACAAAAGTTTCCACCAATGGTGATTTTCAAGTGGATGACAATGCCAAAAGAAAAACTCCCAAAAGAAATCGTTGTGAAAGTCAACAAGAAAGGGTGGATGATAGAAAGCCTAATGAAGGAATGGCTGATGGAGTGCTACGGCAAGCAACCAGGAGGATTTTTTTTACAGAAAAAAAAGCACTGCTCGTTTTGGACAGCATGAGGGCCCATGTAACAGATTCTGTGAAAGCAGCCATCAAGAAGACAAACTCAATCCCAGCTGTGATTCCTGGGGGCACAACGAAGTGTCTGCAGCCACTCGACATTAGTGTGAATCGTGCATTTAAAGTGGCACTCCGAGTTGAGTGGGAGGCGTGGATGACTAGCAGCAAGAAATCACTTTAACCCAAACATCATGGTTTGGGTTAAAATGAAAGTTAAGGTTAGGGGTCCTTTGTCATCATGGTTTTAGTAGAAATCATGTGGTTAAGGTTATGGGACAGTTGTGGTTAGTGCCAGGAGTTCTGAGTGTTTTTTTCTCTCTGTATATACTTGGTGCAGATCTCTAAGTGTATCGAGTCTCTCCAGTTTTGGGTACTGCACACCTTTCAGGCAACAAGATTGCAGAGAACTCTAACACGATATGCTGGTGTAAAGTAGAAGTAAAATCAATATGCTTCAGTGTCTTCCTGAAATATTAAGCTGTAGGCTAAAGTTGATAGATGATGAAATCATGTATTTTTACTGAACTCATATGTTGCACCATAGCAGCAGAAACAGAGAAATAAAAAATTACTTGGTGACAATTTGGTAATAATAGTACTGCAGGCTCCCAGCTTCATAGTTAACATAATTTCCAGATGCACTTCTTTGTTTTTTTTGGTTTCTTTTTGGTTATACAGTTGCTCCAAGCTGTTCGGTTAAGCTTTACTGTTGCTAACTTTATCTAGGGTTTGAAACTGCTGGCTGACTTTACTGTCTTTACTCTTTTTTTGTCACTTTAACTCTTATGTTATATCAGCATCTTACATTTTATATTCTATATTCTGTGAATAGTATCAATATTTTGTTTAATATATACACTGACGGTGTGTCTGTTGAATGACAGTTAAAGCAAGTCTAAGTCTAAGTCTGTTCTTTGACAAAAGTTACGCAGCCTTGCTTTAACTTAAAACTGCAAACACAGGCACCACAGCATCAGAAGTGGCAGGTTACACTGGCCATTTAGTAGTAAATAACAGACACCTGTTAGCCAATCAGAATATTCCAGCTAATCTAAACTCCAAGCCTAATTTGTGGTTTTTGATCACTTCTGCGGGGCAGAATACCCTTTAACATCCAGATTATTACTGCAGAGAGGCTCAGGGGGCATCACATACGGAGGTTTCTACATGAAAATCCTTGAAATTGAGGCAGCAAGAAAAAATAAATCAAATATCCATAAATTATCCTATTTGTAGTATTGCAAAAACATTTTGTAAACACTGAAGAGAAAAGAAAGCAGAAAAGTGGAGACTGGAGCCAAGTACGTCAGCCCTGCATTTTACCCTCTCCGCCGCCTTTCTCCCCCCTCCTCCATCCCTCCATCGGGCCAAATTGCTTTTTGCTTTTCCCTGTTGTCACTCGGTGTAATCCTCCCTGTTGTCTTAATATCAAGTGGAGAGAGGGTGAGATAATGGAGCAACAGGGGAGGAGGAGGAGGAGGGGGCAGCATCGAGCTGAAGACCATCCTCCAGGGGAATAGCCCTCCCTCGTGTCAAACGCGCAAGAATACTATTAAAAAATCCTACCCCCCTCCTAATGCCACCTCCTGCCCTTCCTCTCCATCCAATGCATTTACTTCCCGCACATAATAGCTCTGATATACATAACAAAAGCCAACACACGGGAGGATAACTCCAAATGCTTGTGTAATGGGTGTGTGGCGAGGTTATTACACGGCACTGAATCAACACACTGCTGCACTCATACAAAAGACAGCGCAATGGACCGCACTGCTGACTGATGCTGTTGTGTGTCTTTGTTGTCATGGTTGCCCTGATTGGTGCTTGTGTGCAATGTAAAATGCTTACAGTATAAGAAGATGGACAGGTAACAACACTCTAGCTATATAACTGTTTATTGTTATGTGCAACTTTTTTAAAAAGAGAATCTAAAGAGGAAAATGTGTTAGAGATTCATCTGAAATCTTCTGGCTGTCAAAGATTTAGAGAAAATCCGTGAACTTGCTTCCCTGATGTGAGAGTACTCACATCACAGAACTGATGAGTCAGTTTATATTCGGTTTTCAACATTTTGTTTTGTTGCAGTTTTGTGCTAAAATCATTGAATTTTTTCCCTCATCAGTCTACACCCAATATCCCATACAAAGCAAAAACAGAATTTTCTAAATTTTTGGAAACTTGTTGAAACGGAAAAACTGAAATATCACATTGACATAAGTATTCAGACCCTTTACTCAGTACTTAGCTGAAGCACCTCTGGCAGCGATTACAGCCTTGAGTCTTCTTGGATATGATGCAACAAGCTTTGCACACCTGGATTTGGGGATTTTCTGCCATTCTTCTCTGCAGAGCCTCTCAAACTCTCTCAGGTTGGATAGGGGCCATTGGTGGACAACCAGTTTCTGGTCTCAAGTCACGGCTATGGCTGGGCCACTCGTGGACATTCACAGAGTTGTCCTTAAGCAACTCCTGCATTGTCTCGGCTGTGTTCTCAGGGTCATTGTCCTGCTTGAAGGTGAGCCTTCAGCCCTGTCTGACGTCCTGAGCCCTCTGGACCAGGTTTTCATTGAGGTTATCTCTTTTCTCAAATCAGCTTTCTCTCAACCCCTGCAACCTCTTCCACTGCACAAATCTCCATATAAAGGACAAAAGGGAAAACACTTGACACAGCTTCAGTGATGACTTATCTTGAACAAAGAGAGAGAGACAGGTGTTTTTCTGTCTTTGAAGCAGGAAAATGAGAAAACCTTGGGTTTGTTTTACCTGCTGCTGCATCACCTCCAGCAGGCCTGATAGTCCCTCTAACTGGTGGCCTCTTTTGTGTTTGGCCAGCCCGTTTTTTCCCCTATTATATTATTTGTCTCATTTTAGGGATATATCTTTTAGGCCCATCATTTTAGGCCTGTGAACTAAACCATGCACCTGTCTGCCATGTGTGCATTAGTTTGTAACAAGTACAAAATACAAAAATTTTATTTACACTATATTTCTGCCATAGTAGCGTGTTAAAGACAATAAGATTGGCTCACCCTGGTGAATGCGTCCTATCAGATCAGTGTCACAACATCAAGTCTGCTTCCCGCTACATGTGTTTGGGTTTGCATCACTGTGACCCAGGAGTCTCCTAGAGAACAGTGTGGGTGCTGCTTACCTGTAGCTCACACTCAGGTCTTCACAAACACACACACACACACGCAGGCACACACACACACACCCCTACACACACACACTCAGCTGGACCACAGTGCTGCTGGGTCAGGTCTCAAGGATAGCAAGTGAAACCCCTGCTTAAAATGAGATCCTCTGTCTGCATACCAATAGAATGGCCTGAGGGCTCACTGTGTGTGTGTGTGCGTGTGTGCGTGCGGTCTTACTTTACAGTGTAAAAGACTGCCCAAAGAGCAGAGAAAACTATTGATGGTGTGATTTAGAAGAAGTCAGTAGATACCTGTGGTTAAAGTGGCATCCAGTGTCCTTCAGGGGCCCCTGAGGGTGTCAGAGATGGGGTGGGGAGGGTAGCGTGGGGGTGGGGATGGTGGGGCAGGGACAAATGCCAAGGGCGATGACAGCAATAAAGCATGACTCCAAGTATGATATTTCTTGTCGCATTGTCTGCACAATGTGTTTTGTAATAACACCGAACAGCTGACACAAACACAGACTTTGGCCTGTAATTTAAAGTGATGGACAATGGCTTCTTCGGTTAAACATAAATGCTGACATGCTGAGTGACAGGATGGGTTCCACTGATGTCCATTTCATCAAAGCTCCAGCATTTCTTTTTAACTCCATGGGATTGTTCCCAAACGCACTCCTTTAAGATTCTGGGCCATGTTGATGTGATGCACATTCAGGCCACTGAAGTACACCAAATCTGTTATGATCATAAGACCAGTTTGGGGACGACTTTGCTTATTCTGCTGGAAATAACCATTAGAAGATGGTAAACTGAGGCCATGAAGAGATGCACATGGTCAGCAACAATACTCAGATAGGATGTGGCTTGACTGGTACTAAGGACCCCATAGTGAGCCAAGAAAACATTCTCCACATCATTACACCATCAACCCCGGACAGGCTGGGTCTGTGGATTCATGCTGTTGATGCCAGATTTTGACCCTACCATCGACGTACCTCAAAAGAAATCGGTTTTCAGCTGTCCAGGTTTTGTCAACACTAGGGCAAGGACTTGGACCCAAATGCACGACCCCACAGACGTAACCAAAAATAATAGTGTTTATTCTAACAAAGTGGCAAAACAAGGATCACCCATAAAGGGGAAAAAGGCACAAAAACAAAAAATACAAAATGCGAACGCAAAATCACTCTTAGCGAGGAGAAACACGGATCAAGGAGCTAAAACCAAACAAGAAACAAAGTAACAAATAAATACACAACCTGACTGGGGGTACGATGATGAGAGGCAAGACAAGAAACAAAAGCAAAAGACATGAACCAAGGGCAAGAGACAAAACGAGTGACAACAGCATGAGACAAAAACGAACTGACAAGAACACAGGGAAGCAATGAGACTTAAATACACTAGGCAATGGGCAACAGGTGAAACCAATTAGGGCGGGGCAGACAATCACAAAGGAGGGAAACGAGACAAAGACAGGAAGAAGAACAAGACAAGATACACAAGGGCAGTGATTTCAAAATAAAACAGGAACTATAAACAAAACTTAACAAAACTAAACAAGAGTTCAAAAGTCCACAAAAGAGTTCAGAACATAGAAGGATTCCCAAAAACAGCCCCCTTAGGGGCTAGTCATGACAGGTTTGGTTTGATTTGTGTCCACTGCAGCCTCAGTGATGGTTTAAAGCTCATCACTTAAAAGCAACTATGTACAGTATCTGCATTTCTGTAAATCACAAACATATCTGTATACAAAATAACACTAGACTGGGAGGCGCCTACACTGGAAGTGGTTATACACAGTATACAAAGCAACGTTACCTTTTAGCCATGTACCTAAATAAATTCCATTATAAAGAAATATAATTGAAATATACAAGTCTAAACAGAGTCTAAATAAAAACTCTGTGCAGCTCTTAATGATCTAATTGGAAATAAATGACAGAGGTTTTGACAGAGTTGTTGACAAAAAGATGAAAAGCTCTCTTGGCCATTTTGTACACTCCTTCTAAGATGGTCTATAACTGCAGCTCATCAGTTTTCCCATCTACTATACTATACTACAGGGTCAAATATCCAGATGCTATTCATGAGTTTGTTTTCTGTTCATGTCCAAATAAAATGTATTTGTGTTTGTTTACATCCCCGTTGGTGGTTGTTGGGAAGATTATGTAAAGATGCAGCTTTTTTTTTTCTTTTTTTACTTTCTCTGACCTTTTTATGAACAACAGGAAGCACTGATACACACACACACACACGCGCAGGAAAAGGTCAGTCATGTCAGTGTCACCTGGTCATTTCCTTTAACAGTAGGTAGCAACACTGAGCAGTAAGCCTGTAGCAGTCCATCCCTCCTTCACTCTCTGTTTCTTCTTTTATTCTTCAGTGGTACTCTGCCTTTCCCATCCTCGTCTTTTTCTGTCTCCCCCATCTGCTCTGTTTTAAGAGCCTCTATTTGCTTATCTTTTAGGTGAAAGTGAAAAACAAAAGGCACAAGGAAGGGGGAATAAATTTCTGATGCAATATCCCGGTAAAGGGCTGTGTGATACCAAGGAGAAATTCACTATTGAAGGCTCTTTAATGGCCAAATATCTCCAATATAACATTTTAGCAAACAGTTTCTTTCCTCTCCATCTGAAAAGCCTTGTCAGTTGTGTTACCTTTAACAATTTTCTCATACGGACCAAACATTAGAATGCGACTGAAGTGTTTTTAGATTCGAGTATTGTGGTAATATTTCAGGGTGGTCGAGGGCTTAATATGCTCGATCCGTCCAGCCTGCTGTTGCTGATTGAGAGGAGCTCTCTGGCGCTTTAAAGCTAAATAACTGCTCCGCCAAGGGCACTGTCCACATTTTTTGAAATTCAGCAAGAGCATGATTTGGAGTGTTTCACAGTCATTATCTCTGACCTTCCAGTTTGAACCTCTCCAGGTTTTAGATTGGTGGAAAAGCCTCCAAGTCACAGCGCATCAGGAGGCTGATTTTACGCCGCAGACTGATTTCATACTTAGTGGAAATTTGATCAAAATGTCCTCTGTGGATAACTTCAGTCACAAAGAGAAATGTTCAGCTACACAAACTAGCTTCTCTGCATTATTTCAGGATGGAATCACCATCACTTTTATACGGAGCCCCTTTGGTGACATTGGGAAGAAAAAAAAATTATGCGTGGCCACGAGATAGTAGTGCGAGGCCACGAGATAGTAATGCGTGGCCACGAGATAATAACGCGAGGCCGAGACTATCTCGTGGCCTCGCATTATTATCTTGTGGCCACGCATTTTTTTTTTTTTTTATCCAATGTCACCAGAGGGGCTCCGTACTTTTAGGACTTCATTCAAGTTTTTTTTTTTTTTTTTAATTAAATAAGGTAACACTGCTTTGATCAATGCAGCAGTCTAATTGTCATGGTAATGTATAATTTTTTTTTATGATAGATATAGTAACCAACTATTATCAACCATTGGTCTCATTTTCAAGCTGAGAATAATTAGAGCCTTTCTTTGTATATAGAAGTAAAACAAGAGGAAAACAACAAAACAAAACAAAACGATTCATTTATAAATATTTGATACCTTCTGATATGTAATTTTGTATTTGCATCTTGTGGATTTATCCATGAGACAACCACGGTAATTGCAGCTCTCCCTCCATGGTTTCTGATTTAGTGACTAACTCTATGTACCACATGGCTGCTGCAGCTTTTGTGAGTTTTTCCTTTTTTCTTTTACAATATTGTTCGTCAGTGTTCTAGAATCATCCTTTTTTTTTTTTTTTTTTGGCGTAGGCCCGAGCCCTAAGGCTTGCTGCCTACAGTTAGGCCTTGCTGGCCTACCTAAGATATCTTTCCCCCAAGAAGGAGTGTGAAGTTTTCTCTGTAAACTGGCGTTGTTTACCTGCCCAGTGCTCAGACATTTTTATTTATTTATTTTTTGAGTACTACAGGTCCAGCAGTGAGTGCAGCCTACTCATGGTGGGAGAGCCTGGAGGCAAGCTCTCTTACCTGTGAGTCTGAGGAACCCTTCATTCACCCCTCACTGATTATTTTGGGTTGTCCCCTGGTTTAGATTTTGTGCTTGGGCTTAGTCTTCCCGCCGCCTCTGGCAACTATCCCCTCTCCCACTCGCAGCCGTACTATTCGGCATTCAGTATAGTAACATGATCCTTTTTTAATCTTGGGAACTCTTTGGAGAGACGCATCCTTTTTATGCCAAATGTATTGAAGTGTTTGTGGGGTTTAGGTGGGTTGGTGTGAGGACTAAGAGTACTATAAATTAATGCTGAACTTTTGGGCATTAAACATTACGGGTCCCTCAGGTCCCAACCTGCAGTTTGTAACACGTGACTTTTCATTTCTGGCAACAGTTTAAAATATAAGTTAGGGATTTTAAACTATTTACTGCAAAAACATCAGAAAATCAGTTGCTGCCCTGACTTTTGTTAGAGATACTAGTAACCATGGCAACGTACATCGCCAAAAACTTTTTGGAGCCAAATTGCTTTGTCATACTTTCACGAAGAAACATGGTTGAAACTTTAAATGAGTCACAAATCTTCAGAATATATTGTCTAAGTCTCTGTAAATTCTCCCAAAAAAACTCTTTCAACCTGTTTTAATTCCCACAATTACCGACCTTGAGGGAAAATTTAATAAAGTGAAAGCATCCACTGGTTAATGAAAAAAATAGCGTTCTCTTTAGAGAGATATTGCTTAATGCTTACTAACTACAAAAGTTAGATTGTTGTCTCTATTCACAATTATGGTCCATGGTTTTTTGCTTGTTTTTTTTCTCAGTAAATCTTGAAAGAAAAAGAGGAAACAAAATATCAGTGTGGTGCAACAAAAAGCTCTTCTATAACAATCAGTCCGATCCCTATTCAGAAAAAAAAAAACCTAAAACAAAAAACTCTCTGTTCTGGATCTCGTGTTGTTCTGTTTCCAACCTGTCTGACCATCTTACATCTTGTTTCTTTCACCATCTTATTTCTCTTTAGTTTTGTCAGTGTGTTCCCTGATCTCGTAAATTAATTTTGTGATAATTATATCATTGAAAATAGATCAGGTCATGAGATCTTACGTGCTTTCCTTGATATTTTTATTACTAATAATCTAACATGCATCTTCTGTCAAGAATACGATGAACAATGATGTCCTTGCTTTATACCTATCAATCCTGTGTAATATTACTATGAGTTATACAGTATTAAGTCCTGAGGCAGTTTGACAGTGGGGCAGCTGTTGTGTTACACAGCATCAGCCCATCCTCACAACACAGCTACAGTGGAGCCACAGATTGAAGCCACTGATCACCGTACTTCCCTTTTCTTCCCTCCATTCTTCTTCTTTCTTCTTTCTGCTGTTTGAACAGAAGCAATGAATTAAGAGCTGCTTTTATCTCATGTGTCCACTGGCTCCACAGACTCAGCCTACACCCACCTCCAGTGATTAGCAGTAAATTGATTCTACACTCCAGTAATGCCCAGACCGGGCTATAACAGGAACTAGAAGCAACTGTAGGTCACACAAATTAATTACTGCAATTAGTTTCCAGACAGTTGGGGAGGTGGAGGATAGAGAGATGGAGAAAGGCAGAGAGAGGGAGTCTGTGCAGTTCAGACAGAGTAGAAACTGGACTCACACACTGTTTGCATCCACCAGAGAACTACAGGCAAGTTTTAAAACTCTGACTGACTGGTGACTTCTCTTAAAAAAAAGTGAGCTATTACAGCTATATTTAGATTTTTAAACTCATATCTAATATATGTTGCTGATGTTTTATCTTTTCAGGTTGCCAGTGTTGCCAACAATTTTCAATAGAAAGTAGCAAAAGTCCAGATGACGCCAGAGGACGTCACACACTAATCCGAATAGCTGTGATGCCTATACATTACAGCTGTTACCACAGAATGAAAGGAGAAAGAGTATCCACGCAAAGAACGCGGATCAGTGATTTGTTGTTAGGTGTGTACATTTATTGGCGTCTCTGTCTGGCTGCTGATTGGTTGGCTAAACGTGATGCTGCTCTCTTCCACTCACTGAACACACTCCGTCCAGAGAGCCACTGCTAGGTACAAACCCACTGACTTTACACATGGCATGAGGTGCACTGCTGAGCCAGTGAAAACAGTCATATTTGTTTTCTGTAGCTTTAGAGAGAGCTTTTTAAAATCTAATAACCCTTATAATGGGTTCCTCTACTCCATGTTCACATGTGATGGCCTTAAATCATGACCATTGTCTTTAAAATATGCATCTTCTTGAATCCCCCAATTTTATAGTAGTGTAACACTAAATCACCAGAATACCCCTTTGAATAAATATGGATAAATATGGGTTATTCTATATGTTATTATGTAATATTCATATCTTCGAAGCAACCTCTGGTTCTCCTACCAATGATTTTTCATTTTTAGGTTATAACTTTCTGGAAAAAAACAAAACAAAAACAAACATAAAAAATAAATTATTTCAGTGGTTTTCATACATGATTTTTCAAAATCTGTTGTTCTGGATGAGAGAGAAAGTGAAAGAGAAGAAATATGGCCTATTCACATGCAGTAAATATAGTGTGATGATCTCTTCACCTCACTTTGAAACAACACTCATAGCTTGACTCACATTACCAAAGAAACCATGACTGCAGCTGTGGATTTAAAACAATGAATAAAACATTTTGAAGGAAAAAAAATATATATATATATATATATATCAGAACATTTTGTCTACTGTAAAGCCAGCTTCCAAAATAAATAATTCAACAACCATTCTTCTACTTTCAAATTGCGTGTAAAGAGGTGATTTTATAACCAATTGTGAACATTTCTGCTATTCTAGTAGTTTTGTAGTATTTAAAGTTTCCACATTGTCCAACTGTTTCCCAGGCACAGAGCATTACCGTTGCCATTCATAACAACATCATCTTCCACCTGCCAATTTAGCGGCTCTCATATTATCAAATAGAACACAGTGTACAGTACACAGAATCTAATGTCCTAGCATCAAAATATGCCCCATGTATGCCACTGATTGTAGAAAAAAAAATCCCATATTTGAAGCTTTCATGCAGCTCATTGAGGTTTATCAATGTTTTCATTTTCCCATCTATCTATCCATGGAATTCAATTTGGAGCCCGAGCTTGGAAAGCGCTGCTTCTTCCACTTGGGGTAGTAGCTATTGATGTAGGCCACATGCTCCTCTGGCCTCTAGCGAGCAGCCCAATTTTCTATCTATTTACGCCACAGTTATGAACCCATTGATTTCAAATAGCCCTGCTGCTGTGGAGGCTCATCTCTGATGCATGCAGTGACAGCGACTGATCAACAGCGTGGGAGCAGCTGAAAGGCTCAGTGGGCTGGCTAAATGGGCCAGCTAAATGTGTGCTTTGTCTCTTGTCAATGGCAGAGCGCGTTGTCAATTATGGCAGTGATAGTGTACGGCTGAAGTTGGATCAAAGCTCATTCTTCACTGCACTCTGATTCGAGACACAGCGTCATCAGGTTGTATTCTACATTTACGATAAATGAGGCTTGCTTAAACTAAGTTGTCCATTTCATTAAATAGCTGTGATCTGAATCATCACCATTAAGAAAAAAATAAACAGCAGATCAGGTTTCATATATATTTGAACATGTGTGCTAAATTCTCCTTTAATAAAAAATCTCATCTGGTCCCATCGACTTTTGATATTGATGTTATGCAGTTAGAGTTATTATTGTAGAACTGCAGCACTGTCTATGGAAGTCCAGCAAAAATGGATGCAGATCTTCATCTGCAGATAAAGAGGATGAAGCCCAGAGGCGATCAAGAGATCTGCTGGATCTCCATGAGTCAGCTCAGAACCCAGAGGCAGAGGACGTCGCTACGATGCTACATGATCAACAAGGTAAATGAACTGTATTAATAAGTGTAGACAGTATCAAGCAGATGTGATAAAAAAAAAAAAGAATCTGCAGATAAATTGGACTAGATAATCTTTGTAAGAATGTTGACAACTAAGAAGATAACTAGACAAGATAATTCAACTAATCCCTCTAACTACTGCCATATGCTATATGCAGATACAGAATACCAGACAGATCTAACCATGGATGACACTGAGAGGTTAGAGGATGTTCTGAAGCACACAGTTTAGCTAAGAGTATTTTCAGAAGAATGAAGTCAAGACAAAGATTTATACTGGGCTCCCCAACTTTTTTTTAACTTTAGTTTTAATGCAGGTTTGTCAGCTGTGTGAGCCTCTTTCCACCTGTGGCCTATGGGCTTTCTAAATCTGAACAAGTAATTTTAGCTTTACTGAGGACAAGACTGTAAACTCTTCCACTGAAAAACAACATATGCATACTTTGTGTGTATCTCAAACTATTTGGAACTATTTATTGAAACACCTTCTAATTTCTTTGCTAGAGCACAAATGTGGTCAAACTATAAGCATCACCACGTTGTGAAGTATCTGATTGGTGTTGTTCCACAAATGTATCTCCTTTTTGGGGACAAAGAGTTAGTGATAAGCAAATTACTGAGACTGGCCTCCTAAAATACCTGTTAGCTGGAGATCATGGGTTTAATATTGGGGATAATGTAGGATTTACTATAGATTTCTGAATTCACTAAAAGGAAAATACAGTTGTCAGCATAAGGATGCAGAAGGAAATATCAGATTCTGCAAAGTAGGTCAATGTTTTTTGAGTTATTGTTAATAATTTTGAGCTATTAAAACGAAGGGAAAAGGTCTTTGGGGAAAGATTTAAAAAAAAAATGCTCCTTTTTGTCTCAGCTGGCTGGACAGGCGTGTCTGTGTCTGTATTTGATTGACAGCAGCTGGCAGACTGCCGGAGTGCCGTGTTCACAGTGGGGAATGAGAGACAGAGTAAACAAACTTGCACTGTAGCTACATGTCATGGCCAGACAGCATGGTGTTTGTGGTGTTGAAGAGTAAGGAGCACACCAGGATCTAACCAGACCGAAGTGACATTTGCACGTACATTTACATGCTGTTTAATGTGCTGCAGCTGAGCAGCTAATTAGCTGTGTAGCCTGCAAACTGACATTAGCAGAGAAACATTGGATGGGTGCAGGACAAGATATCTCCTCATGTTTGCAAGGAAAATGAATGTGGGTTGTTTTTTAGAGTTTGTGGCTCTTGTGTAGCAGGCTGCTGTCTGGCTCAGAGACACCATCTGCTTTGCAATGTCAATGTTACTGATTTATGTAAGATTTGACTGGCTGTGTCAAAACAAGGTGTCTGTCTGCCTATGTGGCTACCAGAAAGGTATATGGTTATAGAAAGTGATTTACAAAGCTCATATGTTTGGTGTCACAGACAAAAATGAAATTCAATTTCAGTTGGACTTTACAAAATATACATTCCAACACCTCCAAGGGAGATGAGGTATAAAAAGGGGGAGGCTGTGAATGTTTTTTTTTTTTTTTTTTCTTGCTGAAGGGAGGGCAGTCTGAAATTTATGGAGGGGCAACAGAGGAAATTTCTCTCACCCCATATTCATATCTTTTTCAGCCCAACCTTGAGCTGCACAGATCAGCCGCTTATTTCTGGTTTAAGACCCAGAGATACTTAAACTACAGAAAGATACAGAAACTCAGTTCCATACCTGAAGGGAGCTATTCACCATACTGCGGTTGTGAACCATGGCCTCAACTTGGAGGAGCTGACTCTCATCCCAAGTGCTTCATATTACTGAGCTGCAAACCACCCCTGTGCATGCTGAAGGTCACGGTCTGATGAAAAGAACAAAATCACATCATCTGTAAATAGCAGCAGCAATTTTGAGGCCTCCAAACCAGATGTTATAGCTTCTTTGACTTAAAAAAAAAAAAGAAAAACTTTTTTAGATGCTGGACGGGCGTGTCTCTGGCTGTTTTTGATTGACAGCGGATGCCAGACCACCAGAGTGCTGTGTTCACAGTAGGAAGTAAAATCACTGCAGTAGTAGTGTTTGTGTAGTATTGTGTTCCAGCAGTTAAAATACTGCATCCCATGGAGAAACAGACAGAGTTGGTTAGCTGGTCTCTGTGGATGAGTAACAAGCTTCATATTGCTATAAATGACTGCCTCCACAGTCACACAGTTTATTCCACTGAGGATATCCTGGCATGGGCACAAATCAATGTGGCCAGTTGTTTGATGCTGCCCTCTGGCTCTTTATAACCTCATCAAAAGAGAAGGGAATTAAAATGCCAGCATACATGGCTGCTGGTGTGGTGGCAACAGTGGCATGTGTGTGTGTCTGTGCACACAACATCTTAAGACCATACTATTGACAGGGACACCCCTGAAGCCTGCGAAAAGTTGTGGTTCAAAAGGCAGGTGCCTTTCAGTAAAGGGGCATCTTTCATCCTGTATTCCAAATGTCCTCCTCATCCCATATCTCCCCAGTGTCCAAACACCACAAGAAGGTGAGAAACAAATCTTTCTGGCTGTCGATCTTAAACAGGGTTATGACTTGTAAAATATCAACAATTTCACACAACATTACACACAAATTCTGGAAACAAACTGTCTCAGAAGGTCAAGGTTAAATAAAAAAAAAAAAAGAGTTTTTTTTTCACTTTTTCAACACAAAATCAATGAAATACTGTTCTTCTATCTTTAACATATAAAAGCTCACTAAATTTCCAATTTCAGAGAACAGCGTTTAAGTGTTTTTTTCTCAGAATTCCTTAATTATATCCAGTTTTGTCTTCTAATGTGTTGTGACTGCTGTAGCCACATATCACCACTAAACATAAATTTTACAACCTCGACCTGACTAATTACTGGCACGCACAAACATGTTTTTTTAACGTGGAATAAACAATGCAAGAAGTTAGGACCTGTAGATAGACAAAAAGTGATTAAACAAATCATTAAACGATTTTTTGTTTATCCTTCTTTCTTAAAACCTCAGCTCTGGAAAACACAACCATCATCTTTAGGTTATGTTTGTTGGTTTCTTTATTGGTTTGTCGATTTATTTGCTAACAGGATTACACAAAAAAGTAACTGATTTGCACCAAACAAGGTGAAGGGATTGGGTTATGGACCAGGAAAGGACCCATTCAGTTTTGGTACAGATCCAGTCAAAGGGGCACATCCAGGATTTTTATTTTCTTATATTTTTATCACTTTCTTTAACATTATGAGCATTTTTTTCTTTTTTTTTTGCCTTGGAGGAGGTATGCACTCTACTGTGTGCCATTCTAGTTTGTAAAAACGTTTCCAATAAAATTATTTTCCTTCCCAAATTCTGCATTCAAAATGTTTCAGTCTTACAAGCTATAGGGGTTTTTTTTTTTTTCATAAAATGACATGATGGCCATAATGATGCCGTTCATATAAAATCCACAGAATAGGAAGAAAACTTTTTACAAAACCAAAGTTAATGACTATGTCTTTCTCCAAATCTTTATGCTATACTACTCGGTCTCAACAATTAAGGCTTATTTATTTGGGTTTGACATTACTCTTCCACTACCTGTCTGATTACTAATAGAACAAGAAGACTATCATCGGTTCACAAAACCTGCAATATTGCTTGTCTGTATTTCAGTTGATAAGTCTATGTACAGTTACAACCCCATTTTTCACCATATATGTTGTATCTGTTCCTGAAAACTAAACAAACATGGACGCCTCATGTCAACCAGAATACACTGTTCATAAACCCATATACAGTGGATATAATGACATTGTCAGTGGATAGTATTTTGAATTCTCAAGGGTCCTTAACATTAGAATCTTTCCTATCTCTACTCTGTCTGCACCATCCACTCCTGATTCACAACTGTCCACAAACCATTCACCATTAATGGAGAAGTTTATACTTTAAAAGAAGAGAGTTCCTGAAAATAAAACTGAACGGTTTCAACACAGCTAATAGGCTAAAATAGGTTCCTCCTTCCTTTTGGAATCTCTGGCTCTTTGTTCGCTCAAACTGTCAAGGCAGATTGCGATTGGTAAATGGCACAAATTTGTGTGTCAAAGCTCAACAGAGTTGAACTTGATGCCAGAAAAAAAGAAAATTGAGGCATATCCACTGACTGAAATGAACTGATTGTGAAATGTTGTTGTTTTTTATAACCAGTCCTTGAAACCGGGAGAAGAATGTGTTCTTCAGCACATTCATTTTCACTGCATCCTTGATTTTAACATTTAAAAAACACTGTACTCGCACAATACCTGGAAGCCTCTATTAAAAGCATAAATAGTCAGGTTATTCAGCAGCTGTCCAGCCCTGCTAATTATGTTGTCCAAATTACATTGAGCTGTCAACCTCTAACACACATGTGAATGTGAGCGTGCACACACACATCCACACACCTATTATATATGGCAGGTGTTACCTCTCATTACCTTCTGTGCTTGGGGAGTGTCAGCCTCACAGCACCTGTGGCCAGCGGTTAATAACCCCCATCCAAATGCAGAATTATGACTGTTTTTCTACAGCCTGTAAACCAAGAGGAGGGTGAAATTATATATCAGATGTAGTAATTGCTGCAAAGCTGTTTGTTCTGAATCCTGTTATTCCACCTGAGCAAAGGCGGTGCAGTTGGCTTGTTAATGGCATTCACACACACAGAGACAAGGTGAGGTATTGATGAGTAAAGGGCACAGGGACATTTTTGTGACTCTGAATCCTATTTATGTTCAAGCAGACAAGGAGATGAAGTGTGTGTGTGTACAGTCTCAATGCTGTGAGAAAAGCAGGAAAAGAGGAAAATACAATGACTGATCGATGATGTAGGATTATTTTCGGTTACCTTCAGGTGCATTTTAAGAAGCAGGCCATGGTGCTTTATTGGTGAGCTGTATTCAGTAAGAACCAGTGGGTTCCAGTATTGAGATACAGACTAACACATTGTTGGTTTGAGTCTTTTCATGGGTTTTGTAGGCAATAAGAAAAAGTTTATCCTTTCAAAGAGGGCATCCTGGGTTCCTTACATTTCCCATACTTCAGCCATTAGCTGTAATGATGTGGTGCATTTTCATCGTCTTCATCAACAGAGCAGAAAGATGGGTTTTTAAGATGAGTCGGCGAATGTGAACAATGACACACAGGAAAAATGATGCATTGTTGAGCCTGTTTATATGACCCAGGCTCATTGTTAATTCATGGTGCATCATGCTGCTGCCAGTATTTTCTCTCTGTTTCGTGTCAACTTCTTTTTTGATCAGATTGAATTATCCTACATAGGTATATTTTGAACCAGTCCTTACTGCTTTTGGTTGATGAATCTTGTCCTGGTACATTTCCTAAGGTTGTGCTTTGCATTACGTCCAGTATTTGAAACATCTAAAAAAAAAAAAAGTTTCTTTATAATTGTATCAAACCTATTTGAAAAACATGTCTTATTTATTTGTAATATACATGACTATTTTAGATTTTTTTTTTAAACTTTTTTTTACTTTTCAGATGTTCTATCTTAGTATATGATTTGTAATACTGATTAGGATCATCTACAAAACAAATAAATATAACTTAAAGCTTGCCATGGAACAGTGCATGTGAGTAGATGTTAAATGCAGGTCCATGATATGGTCTAGAACCAGCAGACCAGCTTGTGTCTCCATAGCTCTTTCTCACTTCACTGGTCTATTAATTGACATCCCGTTACCCTAATTATTGACACAGGCATCCACGTTTGAGATAATTAGCGTTTCGTGTTTGTATGGACAATCTCAGAGGACATCAAACCTTCACAGATTAGAAGTCATGCAGCTCTCCAGGCTGCTGTACTCTGTTTTACAGTCACTTTAATTACCATCACGAAAAAAGTGCCACAGCGCTGACATTAAGACCATGTCCCCTAAAGATCCTGCATTAAGGAGACAAATTGCAATAATTACTTTATTTTTTGAAACGCGGCCTCTTCTGCCCCAGCTTCATTCTAACGTGAACATGACATGAAAAATTGGAAATCTAACAGTACTTTGCTCCTGCAAAGCAATTAGTTGAGCAGCGATAAAAATCAGTTCAAGCTCAGCAGTATTTTGTGCATTTATTGAGGCTGTGCATCATCTAATTATTGTGACCCTATAGTGGGGTTAAGTAAGGCCAGATACCAAGCTCAGATGAGACAGTAATGAAAAAAGTGCACTTCTGAAGTTCAATTTCTGTGATACCATGACAATGAAAAATATTTATTAATGACAGACAGTACAATAAATTCATACAGCACAATAAATTCTTGTTAGCAGGTACCATTTTATACCTCAAAACAACCTGAACTTTGCTTTCTGTCCTTTGTTAATGTAAAAAGACAGAATGACACTTGTTAACTCCCCTGTCCTCCACCAGCTCCTTGCTTAAGATGTTGTGATCTGTCTTTTTTTTCTGATGCAAAATTTAGTTCTGCTGCTACTAAATCTGACTGAAATACAGTGTATGTGAGCCAATGCAAGGCAATACATTTGACAAACCATGTCTTCTGTGACTGAATAAAACTGAGAAACCATTTTTTTTATATGGCGGAGACACAGATGTTCCATGGACTTACTAGCATGGTAACTCAAAAGAAAGACAATTATGTTAATGTAACTTAAAGATACCAGAATTGTAATGTTGACAATACAAAATTAAATAAATGATGCATGCATTCATGCAAAAAAAAAAAAAAAAAATATATATATATATATATAGGGGCCTATATATGATATGATATGTTGCCTGCAACTGAATGTATACCTAAATGAGTGAAAAGGTAAAATTAAAGTAAAAGTGAGCATGAGTGGACATTAAAAACACTGCTCAGTAACATTGAAACCACTTACCAGTTTCAATGTTGTTTCTGTCCTGGTCAATTGAAGTGTATTTTTTCTCCATTTTAGCCTAATGATTTTTAGATTAGAGAAATGTCTAAAAAAACTATTTCATGTTCATCATATATCTTTGATTTATCTTTTGATCCCGACTCTGGCCCCTGCCTTGGCGGTTGGGGCCATTCCATCTCTTGCCATCCGGCCAATTTAGGCATGGAAAGCAAAGTCTGTTTTGTTTTTTTGCTACATGGGGGCTGTACAATAAGCTGAAAACACAACTTCACCGAGTGTAGGTACACAAACGATACTGAAAGTGGGCTCACTCAAGGAGGAGATACAGCCTGAATCTCATTAAACTACGCTGCCATGAGAGTTGTGAATAAACAACAGAGGCACAAACCAAAGAAAATGGCTTCATCCTGTCGTTAAATTTTGAAGGCATGGGTCAGATTACACATTACGTCACATGTCAAACTACGTAAGATTCCTTCTTTCTTTTCTTTTTACATTTACAGGATCATTAACTGTGATTTCTTTGAAATAAACAAGAATTTGCATTTTGCTCAAAGTCTTACAAAGCTTAACAATATGTTTGGCTAAAGACAAGAACTTGGTGAAACATCAAGTGAAAATTCACTGATTTCATTTTGTACATAAGTAATCAATCATAACGTCGTGACACCGCAGTCATTTCATGAAATATTGTGGGATCAGGCTTCAGAGAGAAAAGGACCGAGGCGGAAAAGAGCTTGTCAGTGAGAGGTACCACCCCTGAACCATCTGCCTCTCTGACTGACACTCCTCTGTACCTGGCCTGTAATTAGAGAGACAGGAACACGGACCATATTTATTAGTGTCCTTCAATGGGCTACATCTCATTTTCCTGCAAAACACTTCTGTGTCTCATCAAACAGAAGAACTTATCTCCCACAAACAGGTAAACCACAAAAAGAGCTGCTATATACTAGGCAATATAAACTGGGCAGCTCATGGCTTATGGCCAGATGGGAAAAAAAGACGAAATCAATAGCAGAAAGGAACACCAAAGCAATTCATTTCATCATCTTTGGCAAGCTGAGCAATACATGGGAACGTCAGCAAATACATTATACAATACTGTTTGCCCTCGCAGCGCTTCCTAAATTTCCTACTTCCACATCAATTTCACAAAGAGTTTATTGCCTTCCTCTGGCCTATTCTCCGTATTGCCCCTGTCCTCCTGGAAAGCTCCTGGTCCAAATAGCAGAGCTGGACAGTGTGCTGAAATAGACCCCCTGCAGCTTCCCTTTGTCCATTGCCTCATTTCTCAAACATTCTTACCATCACTGCTTAGGAATCACCCCAGCCAATCTCACGGTCGTTTTAACTGCAGCCATCTTGGGAGCGCGATAGAAATACACAAGAGAAAGCAGACAAAGAAAGGGGGGACAAGGAGTGATGGAGCCTGGATGAAACTGAAACAGATAATAAGAGTGAGCGAGGAAGAGTGGAAAAAGGAGTTTTGCAGCCAGGAGTCAGGCAGTAATAAAGCAGGGTCACTCTGCAGCCAACACCAACAGCAGAGAATATCCACAGAAACATTATAGGGGCATCACTCACCATCACCCTGAATATCTCCTGCTATCTCATAACACACACACATGCACATTCAAAACCCTGTGGCCCACTGCCACAATATTACAGAGGTCTTTGTAATCTTGTTGACTGACAACTTTATTTCCAAGAAATTCACACATACTCTGCCGAGCATCACCCCGCATGTCAGGAAGCTATCCATCTGTTGTGATTGACATATTTTTAATGGATTTGGTGCATAAAGATGATAGTTTTCTCAATTCATTCTTTTTTTCTTCCCATCCCACGGTGTATATAGAAGTACATCGAGTTGTTCCTATAGCTTTCTTTGGCTAAACTGGCTCGAGGGACATGTCCTGCACTGATGATGAAAGAGTTAAGGGAACAGATACTTTTTATGCTATTTTACATCTCAGAACCAGAAAATAGTGAGTTAGATCCAAACGCAGGTTGTGTAGATGATAGGGCTGTCACAATACCAGAAATTTGGTAGTTGGTATCAGTGCCATTAAAATTCTACAATTCCCAATACCAAATTCAGCACCACCACATTCACATACACACACACGCCCCTTCATGTAGTCGGCGTGCAAGCTGTAGTTTAAATTGACTAACACGGTGATAGACTTTCAGAGTGAAAATTGCTACAGCAGATGCCAGCTGTCACAATCCACAAACAATAACAGTAACATTTTGGGACATAAACATTTGTGACAACATGTCAAAGACAATTATCAACTGAAACTCACTCACCCTGAATTCTGTGTACAGATCCAAATACCCTTCTTTGAGGTGCTTAGAAAACTTTGAGGTGTCTTCTTGGCGTGTTTTTTCCACGACTTGCAAGGGACTTGCTGCACTGCCATTTCACACATTGCTGTTGTCTGTTGTTATGCCTTTCTTGTTCTTCTTCCCTTTGCATTTGGCATCACATTAGAACACCTGTAGGTTTACTATGGTAAAATTACATCTCCAGTATGTCCAGCATCTATGACAGGGAAACAAATGCTCTTACATTTTCAGGATTTTGCCAGGGACTTTGTACCAAAGTATCGTTTCTTGTGACATTCCTCGTAGGTGGGAGGGTTATAAATACTTTTTTCCCCCCCAAGAACAGCAATTAAAATAGACAAGAGAAACAGAATCCTGCCAAGAGAACTTTTTCCTCAAAGTACCAGACTCCGTACTCATACTGAACAACCTTCTAACTGGTTGTTTGTGCAATATGTGTGTACACGGCAACTGAGGTATGGTTAACGTATGGTTATAGTTAGGTAGATACTGTAAAACCACTGAAGTCAGTCAGTAATCATGAGCAAAGGATCAAAAATATCACCATTGACACTAATACTGCAGCAGTGTAAGCTGAAACTGTTGTTCATCATGAAATAGCACATCTTTATCTAGATTTCTACATCTAATTTATCATCCTGTCTATTAGACCTTGTTCCAACTGTTCAAGGGTGCTTTACCTATCGCCATCTGATAAATTTGTCTTTGTTAACAGGCTACGTACTGCAGACTTTTAAGGTTGCGGTGATCTCCACCGACCTCTACTTAAAAAGCCTGCTCTTGACCCAGATGTTTTAGCCAACTATAGACCCACAACTAACCTCTTCTTTCTTTCTAAAATCCTTGAAAATGCTGTTGCAAAACTGTATGATTATTTGCATAGGAATAGTATGTTCAGAGATTTTCAAACAGGATTTAGAATACATCATGACATGGTTAGAGTTACCAGTCATCCTCTCACGGCCTCAGACAAAAAACTCATCTCTGTACTTGTCCTGTTAGATCTCAGTGCTGCATTTGACACCATTCATCACAAGATTTTATTGCAAAGACTGGAATGTGTCATTAGATTTAAAAGAACCAAATTAAGCTGGTTTAAGTTATGTTTGTTGGATAGACGATGTCAGTTTGTTCATGCTAACAATGACTTTTCCATGCATATAAAAATCAGTCACGGAGCTCCACAGGGTTCTGTGCTGGAACCACTATGTTTCACCTTAGAAAAACTTCCTTTAGACAATATTATCAAGAAGCACAACCGAAATTTCCATTACCACGCAATACTCAACTCCCTGGAATAAGTTTTTGGGAGTTTTGTAGGGAGGCCCAAAGAGGTACTGGGTGGATTTTACACTGTGTGCAGATAAAGCAAAAGAAATGGAGGTACATTTTTGAACTTCGGGAAGAGGCAGACAAGCTGTTTCTGCCCGCTTTTAGTCTCAATGCTAATCCAAGGTAATTGCTGCCTGGCCCCAGCTCTGCACTAAAACACAGACATGAGAGTAGTATCGATCTTTTCATGTATCTCTCCTCAATGCTTCACAAAATAATTCTTGTAAGGTCCGGAAACAATTGTGACTTTGGTTCAATATTGAAAAAGTAAACAGTTCAAGTATAAAATGGGACTTAACTTTTTCAGTATTTAAGACAAACCTTAACCCTTAACCAGATTTTTTTTTTCCAGATTTTACCATTGTACGTTAAAACAATCTATGTTGGCTAAAATATTGGACTTAATTACTCATAAATACAAATAAAACTGCCGCAGTGCTTCAAACAAAACATCCTTGAATGAAATGCATGCAGGGAAGCAGGGAATATTTGTTGTTTTGTGGTATGTTTTTCCCCGGACTAAGTTGCCATGGACGAGAAGAGTGAATCATCTCAGTGTAGCATACACTGACTGCACTCATTCCCCTCACTGGTAAACATAATAAGCATGCATATGGAGAAGAGTGATAGCCAAAGGACCTGAGAGGGGTAGAGATGAGGAATCATAAATGAGAGAGCTTCTCAATCTCTCCACCTGGGACAGTAATTCCCTATGAGAGAGAGAGAGAATGTGTGTGTGTGTATGTGTGTGTCTGTGTGTGTGTGTGTGTGAGCCAGGCAGACAGGCAACAGAAAGACAGAACAGAACTGGAGTGTGATGCCATGAAAGAGAAGGCACATGGGTCATTTTGATGGTTATTTCTGAACATCACCATAAGGCATGTGTCAGATGGACTATTAGGCCGAAGCATATGCGCAAACACGCATCCATGCATCCACGCACACATACACACACATCGGCGTCCACACATGCACATACAGACACACATTGAGCGTGTAAATGGCCCATGCTTTGCGGTTCTGTCCTATGGGGTCTTTTTAAGTGGGTGATTATGTGTAAATGGTCATGTAATGACGTGTTGCCTTTCGCTAATGTCCCCATCAAATGTTCATGGCTTCAACAGAGCTGTGTCCCCAAAGACTCGATAATGGACACTCTAAGCTCGCATTGGTCCTTGGGAACAGAAGGGTAATGTGGATGAGCAGCAGTAGGAGGTGAATCATCGAGCTGGGTAAGCAGTCATCTTTGGTATGCCTAAATCTGCATCATCCAGGGGATTCATAGAGTGAATGGATGTGCTCTTTGGATTCCAGTTTTGGACCAGTTTCACTGAACATCATCAACTTTGTTGTACATTTTGTGAAAGTGAAATATCCCAACCTGGTAGAAACATTTCCCCAGTTTCATCAAAGAACATGTTTCAGGGTACAAAAAATTTTGAAAGCACGAAGAGAGCGCAAACCTTCACCAAGGCCACACAGATTCTCTACATATAAAAAACTTATTTTAATGATTAAAAGTTCAGAAACTTTGAATTTGTCTCTTACTCTGGATGTGCTTCAGCATACACACAGGTAATGTTAATCATGCTAATTAGATAATGGTGGCCAACAGAAAATACCTCGTCTGTTGGTACAAGGGTAGAGGGATACCCTGCTGGCCTGGGAGTTTAGGGTGCTGACAATGAGCCATACCATCCCTGGTTCATGTCTGGCTAAGGACCTTTGTTACAATCCCCTTTGTTGCAATTTCCATCTCTCCCTTCATTTCCTGTCATAACAGGCAACTGCCCTGGGGCCCAAGACCCCCAGGGATGCCCAAAAGACAAAAACCATTTTCGTCTATACACCTCAGGATTCAGGAGTTTTGAGTCACAAGGTAAAGTGCCTCAAAAATTCTCTATGGTAGCAACATCCTCACGAAAACAAGCACTATAACCATGCCAGATATGGTAGAAAGTGTGAATTTTAAAAAGCTGGCATTGGACATCATTGTTGGCATTGGGGTTTTCAAAGATTGTCCAATTTTGGAATTCTTGTCTGGTAATAGTGTTGCCAAAACCTGTTCACATCTTCTGATCAAACTTTTAGAAAAAAAAAAAAAAGATATGTTGGATAAATTAACAATAGAGGGATTCAGACTAGTAAAAACAAGGTTGTTACATGGTTGGTGTGACTGAATCCATTTGCAGTTTGTCCACGGATTAATTTTAACTTTGGCCTGACTCATCCTTGACAAATGCCTACAGCTTCAACCACTCTGTCGCTCTTTGATCATCAGTGGAGAGGAGTAATACCAGCGTCTGGCACATTGGTTAACATTTACCCCTTCTTTGCCACTATGCATATACAGTATGCCTTGAAAGCCAAATGATGCACACCTTTGGCAAGACAAGCCATAACTTTGACAGCTGATAGAAAACACCTACTTTGACATCAGGGACTGGGGTTTAGCCAGAATTCAAATGTACCTAAAAGCAACAGTCAGACATTTTGGGGAAATACACTCACTGCCATCTTAGTCAGGTCAAAAATTGTTTCATCTTTGTGTCCGATTAAAAAAAATCCAGGATGTGTTTAGCCTATCCCTGCACAAAGACTGGAGGAAGTCTTTAGTAAAATGTGAATAAATATACTCTTACATCTATTAAGCTCACATGAGGAAAAACTCAGGGTCAAAACATTAGGATTTCGAACGTTTCTGCCCACAGAGCGCAGTATAGCAGTTTTCTGCTTGTTGTGATTATGTCTGGATGAATGAAGTTAATGTGAAGCACCTACAAGTAGCAATTCAGATGTATGGTTGAGTGTTGGAATGGCTCTTGAAGTACCTGAAACATGCTAGCATGCGGGTATTATAGAGTCTCTCATCAGAATTGTCTTTGTCACACACAAGGTCAGTTCTTTCAGCACACTATCTTCAGACTCTTGAGTTTAAGCTCTCTTATAATATTTTCTGCTTCATCCTTGTTCTTTATATTCAGCTGTTTTCACCTTTACTCCTTGTGATTCAACACTTTTGAATATTTTGTGTTGCACCGAGTTGTTGTTAGGGAACATTTGTTTTGAATATTCAGATCAGCAATGCTGGCTCCCATCTATTATCTGCGAAGTGCCCTCTCCCATTGATTGAAATCTCCTCATACTTATTCCACTTGCACTCCAATTTCCTTTTTTTTTTTTATAACCCACTCTGTAAACACCCCGTTTTTGTCACAGCTGTCATAATTCTTCATTGTTCCAGTGTTCACGAGCAAGACTGCCAAAAATGTGCAGCATCATGTGTGTTTTATCACACATGGTTTTTATGCCTTTACACCCAGTTATTGCCTCTAAACCTCCTGGCATATGGCTTCTGTTCAGGTTTTTCACTACGCTCAGGTACCTGTCACACTACTGGTGTTTATCCAGATGTGATCTGCTGTGGATGCTCCAAGCCAGTTTCACCAGTGAGGGACAATAAATCTGTGCATACATAAATCTTTCTGTGTATACTTACATAGCAATGTTATACCATCAGAAAATTATATGATCAAATCAAACTTTTTCTACATTTAAGTGACTGCCATAAAATCATTATTATTGTCAGATTAACAGCTGTTATTTCAACCTGTCTGATACACACTGTATTTACACAGCTGTGGTGCATGTGACCTTACATAAATGTGTGTATCCAACTTTCAAAAATGTATGGTAGAGCTGCCAAGAGAAACGGAAGGTTAGAGACAACAGTGGAAGTTCAGGAAAGTTCAGGTTCAGGAAATCAACCTACTAGGAAACTAGGAAAACTGTGTTGTAAGGTCATTCAGGCATTTTACTTTTAATGCCATTGATCCAAGAACTAAAGTTTCTTCTCTACACTCCAGGGATGTTCTTTAATGTAAAATAAAAAAAAAAAAGTAGAATTGACAGTGAAGAGTAGAACATGACAAGTGCATGAAAGTGCCTTTCATGATACCGTATGACTGAAACAACCAGCACATGTCAAAAGTCTGATATTATTCAACATTCAAAAGACAGGAGAGACAAAGTTTAACTCTTTGCATTAATAAAAAAGTGCCTTAAGTGTGTTCACAGATTCACTGACTGTTCATGCATCTTTTGAGATTGGGAAACATCTGTCAAATCAGTCTGTGTCAAGGAGGGGGCTCAGAAAGGGACTCAAATGCATGACTCCAGTACACAGGGATAGGAGGCAAAAGCTGGCCTTTAATTCAAACAGGGTCAGTACACAGGAAGGCTCTCCAAAATCAGGCAGAGGTATCAAAATTGTGAGGCAAAAAAGGCAAAAACCGCTTGACTCTACAGACAAAGAGAATCTGGCACAGGACAAAGGGGAGGACAAGACTTAAATAAACTAGGAGGCGGGAAGACAATTAGACACAGGCGCAACACATTAGGGGCGGGACAGGTAATCACAAAGGCGGGAAACAAACAATGACAGGAAGTGAATCTACAAAAGAGACAAGGGGGTTAGTGATTTCAAAGTAAAACAGGAAACTGGTATCAAGAACAAACAGACAAACAGGACCTGACTCAAGAGCTGGATGTGATAGTCTGCTGCCAAACATACTTGGATAAGGTTAAGAACAAGAACTATGGTGATCTATGGTGAGAAGAAAACAGATTACTGTCTGGAGGAAAATGGAAATGAACAGTGATCTCTCATGTGAAAGTCACAAGCCTGTTCACCCATTGTTACGTGCCTGGATGGCCTGTGTGTTTTTTTTTCTCTTTTTCTCCTCCCCTGCCCTGCTTCACAGTGCTCCAGGTGCAGATTCAAATGATCCGGCCCAACCAATCAGCACGTGAGGCCAACTGATAAAAGGAGGGCACAACAATGGCTCTCTCTCTCTCTCTTTTCCTCTGGTGGCATACGGCGGTTCAGTAAGTGTGGAGGTTGATTGTGGACAGGTGAGTCTGGGGGACCCTGTACATTTTTTTGCAGCACACAGGAATTTCCTTGTTTAAAGACACTAGGTTATTGGTTGGTGCCACCCCCTGTATTTTGTTTTCTTTATCTTTTTAGCTAGCTCAGCCAGGTCTTTTGTTTCCTTTGTTTTCTTAGAGTAGTTTGTAGTCTAGGCCTAGTTTTATTGTAACTCTTTTGGTTTTCTTTGGCACAACCTCTGGTCCACATCTCCCCCACCTTTTCTGTTTTGTTTCAAGATCTATGTGTTGAATAAATTGACGCCTGATGCCACCGATACTGACTCTCCCTCAGTTCTTTGGTTGCTTGCTGTTACATACCTGAAACCCCTAGCTTCCACCGATTAAGGTTGTAACACCCATCCATCCAAACCAACCTCCCTCCTAAAGTGAGAAGTTTTGCTCCTCTAACAACATCCTGCTATGTCTTTATGTTTTTTCATTGGTGTTACACCCCTTCTTTCCCAGGTCCCGTCACCTGTGAAATGTGTTGTTTTAATTACTGTGAGCAGCATGTGCTTTCCAGATGGTTTCCTATAATATTTTGTATAGCACCCTGTGGTAATTTGTCTGTATTGATCTGTTGTTGCAGGGAGTTTTGGACTACATTCAGACAGCATATCCAGCATGAACAAAATAAATTTCAAATAGAACTTTCAACCAACAGCAGCACTTAAAGTGGTTTTGTCATGACGACTCATGAGGAGTGTAGTTATCTTGATGTACAGTCCTTAACTATGCTGTTTCCATACTGTAATTTTATTTGGCTGAATTTTATTGAGAACTCAGCTAAAGATGAATGCACACAAATATAGTGGTCCAATCTCAGGGTGAAGGGGTGTGTTTATTTTGAATTTTATGATCTTAATGCAGTTCAGAGATCAATAGTCAATAGAGGAGGAAGTGGTGAAGCTTGTCCTGTGATGTTCTTCGCTCCATATCCAACATCATCATCAGCAGTGAGCGGAGCCTCCAGGCCAGTCGATGCCATCAACACCTTCCTCCCTCCCTCTGCGTCTTGCCGGCTGCTGATGCCATTTTAACTGTCACACTTGGAAAGGTCAACTTTACCTCGCTCCGACTGCACAGACTCTCTGGCTGAGCTGCAATTACTTACAGTCACACGTGCACACATTCAGAAATATTAGCATGCTCCGTCTGCCTCTGTCTCTTGTTCTCTCACTCCCAGACGCAGACCTACACACATGCACACGGTGAGCAGCCGTGGCTCCCTTCCTCACCATCCATAACACCATAGATTGGTGCTAACTCATTAAAACAAATTGAGCTTCTTTGCAAAGGAGAACATGTTGAGCTGCCTTCGTCTCATCTCTCTGCCACTTATAGCCAGCACTACACTCACCAACATATCCAGCCTGATGTCACGCTATTTCACTTTTCTTCAAATGCAAGGGGAAAAAAAACATTTTCCTACCAGGAGAGGGTGGAGGAGACATGACTAAAACATACAGTGAAAGGATGAATTGTGCTGGTAGAAATACACAGTGTTTATTTTTAATTTTCTTTTTAACTTTAAATGCTTATTGTCTGCTCTTTAACAATGAATGAAACACTTTAACTGTTACTTAATTTTGTCTTTCAAGTTATGAATATAAAATGTGGAATCCATACAAAATTACATTTGCAATCCCTTCAGTTATTAGCAACAGCTTGACCACCTAATTCCATCCATTGTCTTTCTGTTGGACATCTGACCAAGGAAAAGAGGTAGGCAAGTACACACCAGACTCTTAATACTGGCAAGTGTCCCCTCTCTCTGGAATAAAATGGATTTTTGCATGCCAGATGCCAAATAGAGGGACCCTTCAGGGACACCTATATCACCACCTTGAGTGAAACATGGCTTGAGAGGGCTGTCTCAGAAAGCAAGGTCAGTCTCGACCATTTTTCCATCATCATCATGACTAGTCAGTTAAGCAAGAAAAGGGTTTGCATCTATACAAATGTCATGTGGTGAAATAACATCAAAACCTGCACCAGAATCTGGTACACCTGATCCCAAGATGCTAATCCGATTATCATGCCCCTATTACCTCCTGAGGGAATTCCCTACTGTGGTCATTAGCTGCATTTACATCCCTCCCGGCGCTAACACCAAAGCTGTGGTGGATCTAGTAGCTGAAAGTACTAGTGCTAGCCAAATACCCTGATGCTCCAGTGTTTAGTGTGAATGACTTCAACAATGCTAGACTTTACGGTGTACTGCCCTCCTTCAACCAATATGTGGAAATTCCGAAAACGAAAGACAGTATATGGTTAGAGGACGCCACTGTACAATTACAGGGCTCACTGGCTTGAGCAAAGAGGGACATTTTTTAAGGTGATATGAATGAAAGAGACAAGGTTATTACAGACAATATTAATTTCTGCATCACTACAGCCAAACCCACTAGTAAACCTTCAAATCTTGGCTCACCCCCATCTAACACAGTAAAAAGGGGAAAACAGAAGGAGGATGAATGCCAACAGCTAGGCAGATGCAAACCTAACAAGGCAGCAGAACCTGATGGCATCCCAGCTAGGGTGCTTGAGCTCTGTCGCACAGAGCTCTCTTCCAGCATCCATGCCATCTTTTTAGACTCCTGTTGGACCTCAGCATCCTCATCTACTGGGCCCACAGTGTCCTGAACAATAGACCCCAGGCAATCAAATTAGGCACAGTAACATCATCTGCCATCACCACCAGCGCCTCTCAGGGCTGTATCCTCTGTCCATTTCTCTACACTCCCTACACGAATGACTGTAGCAGTCCTTGACATCACCACTTTCCTGCAACACTCTGATGACACCGCTGTACTTGCACTGCTTAGAGGCAATAACTCAGCTGCAGCCTATCAACACTCTTTCTTTACACTATGATGCACTAACAACAACCTGCAACTGAATGTTAACAAAAAAAGGAGAACTGGTAATTGGCACACAAAACACACACTGTTCCAGTCTCAACCCTCCATCTACGGTGAAGCGCTTGAACATGTTGACAGCTTCAGGTATCTTGGACTCACCATAGACGGAGAATAAACTCAGGGCAGAGAGACGTCTGTGTGTCTACAAATCTATATCCAGACATGACGTGTTTTGGGGTTGTGTATGTTTTTCTTTTCCTGTGCGACATAAACGTGCAGATTTTGAATACAAATTTCCCATCGTAGGACAATAAAGACTTAATTTACAAATTCTCTTTATGAGTGTGAAAAATCAGAAATCAGTGCTGTTTCCTGTAGCTTGGAAAACATACTGTTTACAATTTGTAACCTTTACAGACAGACAGGTATGTGACTGCTTGGAACCTGGTGTGTGCTTGCTTGACAAGCAGACATGCAGAAGGTCCACTGATGATGGGGTCGTCTCACCTTGGGCTTAGAGACTACACATTTACAACACAAAGCCTGCATTACAAACTGGAAGCATGGAAAAACGTGGATGTTTACAAGCCACGCAGCAAGCTGATATGGCTGATGTGCTTGTCTGCTGTTTGATCCTGGGCAGGTAGTACACAAAAAATGGAAGGGTTTAAAAATAAGGAGCTAGAAACCCTAAAATGCTATTTAGAGTTGGTTTGAAAATTCTCTGCAGGTTCGTCAGTATGAAAGACCCCCTTCCCATTACATGTACTTATTTGATCCATTGCTGATTGATTGATTGATTGATTGATTGATTGATTGATTGATTGATTGATTAATTGCTTGGTGTAGCTGTATAGTGAGAATGAAGCCTGGAACATACTGTGTAAATGTATGCAAATGGTAGAGTCAGTCACTTAAGGGGGGGTAGTACAGTCTGCTTCTCATCAAACTGGGATGCCATGACAGTGGTGGAGCTAAGAGGAACAGCCAAGTTGGTGACAATTCTCTGTGGGTTCATCACTCTGGGTGTCACCTTTCACATTTTTATGGGTCATCTGGATCATTTGATCCATTATTGCTGCAAAACATTTGATTAAATAAAGGCTTTTTTAAAGGTTTTCTTGCATTGACGTTCCTCATATTTGTGTCTGTTCCTTAAATCTTATCTTACCTAACTGTTATGAATACAGCAAGTATTTCCACTTATTCGAAGCTTTTGTGACCTCGCTTCACCTTTTACAGACACATAAATCTGATATTTTAGAGTTTACTCAGGTGTGCCTCCTCCAACTAAAGCCAGACAAATAACCCAGGTTTTCAGAGGCTGGTGTTGTAACCAGTGATCATTTCTGACACCAAACCTGCACCATGCAACATTTGCTCCTTACTGACACACCTCCTACTGCACCCATTCTCCCACACCAGAACAATCAGGCTGACAGTGAGTCACCAAAATATTAGCCTGGCACAAACCAAGGAAACATCTATGTTCACAAAAATGAGGACAGACTGGCAGCATTTCTTCATATGTAGTTTAAGTTAAGAGACAGGGAGATCACAGCCTCATCAGTTGCGAATTTGATAATACTATGATGTGAAATAAAATCTGAATCTGCTTTCTGTGAAAAGGCCTTTTCATTGTGCCTTCAGTGAGAGCTGCATTCATGAATATGTATAATAATGTTGTGTCGCATTTCATTTACACTCCCATTGCTAAAAAAAAAAAAAAATGACAAACTCATTACTGGAGCCCACATTTCCATCAAAATGTGATTTCTTTTTGGCATAAAAGTGGCTTTTCAAACACTGTCAAATGAGTGACAAAACCTTATAGGCTCTAACAAGGCTAACCTTGTAGTCATTCTCAGAAATCCATTTTTTTTCCCGAAGGTATTCAGAAGACTTCGTCTCTCTGGGGCTTCATTATCAAGCATGACTTTTGTGCTTGTTGAGGAGGTTTGACTGTGATGTGAAGCTTTATTCAAATTGTAATAAGGCTTTTTAGAATTTGAATTCCCTCCTCCTGTCTCTCTCTTCATCTTCTGTCAGTGTGTGTCTCATTTCCAGCTGTCCCTCCATCCTCCCGCTCTCTCCCGGGCTCAGGTGTACTTACCATCAGCAGCACCTGGTCATCTTTAATTACGACCTCAGCTCTGATCAGATGCTAATGGGCCCTGGAAGAGGAAGAAAGAAGGGGATCTCTGGAGAGGAGCGCTGCACTTCTATCTGCTTCTCCTCCCTCTTACATAACTGTTCTTTTTTCCATTCTCTTTTCTTCCTTCGGTCCCTTAAGAAAATTCTAAGTGAAACCATTGATTGGTTTCTGGTTTCCCTTCATGAAATCTAAAACACCATTGATCTGTTGTTGATGAATCTTATCTCTCGATAATCTCTGAAGCTGTCTGAAGCTGTGGCCAGGAACACAAGGGAAGGACCCAAATGCAGACACACTAGGCGGACTGATGAGTGCCCATGTTTTTTTTTTTATTCAACTCAACATCACTGGTAGAAAGTCTGTCAGGCCAGGAAATCAAAAAGAAAAAAACTCAACATGTCCATGTAAGAAAAAAACAAAACAAAAACAAACATAAACTTGAAGGCAATCCAGTCTCTACTTGCATGACAACAGCAAGAAGGGTAGTCCATGGGGACATTGAGGAGCCACACTGAATCAGGAACACAGGAACAAAGACAGGCAGGGTAACAGGTACAACTCCAGCAGGGCTACAGGTACAAACATGACAACAGGAACACACTCAAGCACAAACACAGACAAACTGACAAAGAAACAGGGGAGCAAGGAGGCTTAAATACACTGCGGTTAATTGACAACAGGTGACACAAATTGGGGTGGAGCGGAAAAAGACGGGAAACCAGACAAAGGCAGGAAGTAGACTGAGAACAGATACACAAGAAACAGGGCTTCAAAATGAAACAGGAAGTTCTGAAACCAAAACTCAAGTAAACAAAACCAGAGTAACATGACTTTCAATTTAAAGAACAGGAATTACTGAACAACCAGGAACTGATGCATTATAAACAGGATTTTCAAACTAAACCAGGAAATACAGAACACACTCAAGAAACCAAAACAGGAGTCCTCAGATAGTCCATAAAGAAATCAACAAAAGTTCAAGAAGAATTCAACACTCACCAAAAGCTGATCCAAATAAAGAGTCAATTACAGTCCAAAACCACTTCAGAAGAAGTCACAAGATCCAGACAGTCCGGAAAGAGCTCCAAAACAAACCAAAAGACAGAAAGAAAAATAACCCCCCTTAGTGATATCATCACTAAAACTACAATGAACCTAATGATATAACCAAAATTCCACCTCAGAATTAAAAACATTTGGACACGGACACGGACAAGTTGGATGAAAACCATGTATATCCAAAGCAGCCTTAGTTTGAATCTGCATCATCACCAACATCACCAAGTCCATTTTGAAAACAACACTTTTTACTCATACTTGAGCAGATTTTTGGAGAAAATTCATTACTTTTACTGTTTGGATTCTGAATATGCAACTTTTCTTTATTTATATGTGTTCATATACATTGTGTTATGAGGCTACTCTGCTGTTCCCAGGACTGTTCTGCTGCAGCTACACCCCCTTATGACTCAGTTTATAACAGAATAATAGCTAAAGCTATATTGGGTGATCCTGGCCTTGCTATCTTCTTTATTTCCTTCTCTGTTGAAGTTTGTCTTTCAAACAGACCAAAGCGCAGAGAGCAGGGAACTCCAGTTGTGGTCTGAGGTCAGTACATCAGAGAAACGCGCTGACACTGAACTGACAGCAAGCAGCAAGTGTGTCTGTTGTGTTAATGCAGATCCCTTTAATACTTTATGTGCGCAGTACATCATGCTACAAAACTACTCCTGCATGAACTAGATGTCAGTCATGTAGCCTAATGAAAAGAGACAGAGGTACAATGGCAAATTATGCAGATGATAAAAAAAAAACAAGACTACTTTTATTTTACGTGGACATGACCGACATAACATTTCAACCACAGATGGTCTTCCTCCTGTAGAAGAATGATGTAGCTCTCACTAGTCTGACTTTTTATTATTGGAAAGCAGCCCTATTTTCAGTAAGGTAAGAGACTGATTCGACCACTTCTGGAATTTTATTGTACATACTGGAAAAAAATCAGGGTTTGAGGACTGCTGACCTTTTATTTTTCTTTAAATAAGGAGATGATGATGTGATATTTCATCACAAATTGACCATGCATACAGGTGTATGTGAAAAGTTACTAAGCTAAAACTCCTGATTTTACTTAACTTGTTTTTACAAAGTAACAGTACTATTACGTGAGTACAACTAGGTCTGAAAACCATAAAACAGAATGGAGACACATGTATTGTACTTGTATTTTTTGATTAGGTGTTTGTTTCGGGTCTCAGGCTTTTTTATTTTTACAGCTATAGGCAATGAATGTGAATCTACAAACTAGTGATAAACTTATTTTTTAACGATAAGTTTTAATAATAATGTTCCTGTTGGGCTGTTGTTGTGTCACTTTATATCTGAATAGCCCTCTACATTCACTTACAAAATAGTAATTAAAGAAAGCAGTTTCAACTGTCTGTTTTTCCAGGTCAGCTGACCACTAAATACTCTGAAGTGGACACAAGGAAAAAAGAAAAATAAAACTGAGGGAAAACACTCAAAACACAATGGAAACTCTCATAAATGACAATAAATGATGAATAAATAATTACAGTCAAGAAGCATGTGACTTAAACATCAGTCAAGCTTCCACTGAAGGAAATGAAAACATTAGATCTGCGTGGAACGATGAGAAGACTGCCTTCCTCTTTTTACTATATTATATATTATTTAGATATGTCCTTCTTCTTTTGCAGTAGTTCAGTGGCTCCGACTAAAGAATTAGTGCCACCAGCTGTTTATCTCAATGAACCAATAAACTAACTACTTTATTCTTTTGTTGATTTTCTGGAAATTTGGTTAAAATTTGCTCCAACGTAGAAGAATTTAGAACTAATACTGGAGCAATGCATGTGGTTTGCAGTTTATATTTGCACCTCTGATTATCACATAAGTCAGTTTTTTTCAGTTTAACGCAAATGTAAAATTTTGCTATTACGACACAAGTCTTGACCTTTCATTTTCTATTGTTCTTATCTTTCATTCTTTACTTTTGTTTCTTCACAATATGCTTCTCTTCCGTTATTCATCTGCTTTCCCTCCATCATCCTCACTCCCATCACCTTATGTTCATTCCTCCTTTATCTTTTCATCCTCTCCCCTTTACTCCCTCGTCTTCTGGCACCAGAACACTTGGCACCTCACTTCTCCCTGTCTTTCTTCTAAATGCACATACACACAACGCACATATTTTTTACACAGCCCAACAAAATAAAACATGAACCATTCTTTGCTGTCACACAGTTTCTGCCCCCAACCAACCCACCCACCCACACACACACATGCACACACACTGATGTTCCTTTATCTTTTGCCCTGAGATCGGCTGTGTGAAGAGGGACCAAATCTTTGATCCTTCTTTATGGTGTGATCAATCAGCTGGGCACATAAGCATGCTGGGAACACAGACAAAACATAGTTACTAGGTGTGAATTTGTGTGTGTGTGTGTGTGTGTGTGTGTGTGTGTGTGTGTGTATGAGCATGATGATCTATATTTAGCTTCCCTTTCAAACTAACCAGTGTCACCTGTATACACATCACAAGCAGAAAATTACATCTTCACACCCACTCAAGAAAGTAAAGCAATCAGTAAAGCTTCATCTGAAATGAAATGAAATAAAGTATGATGTGTATGTGGGAGGATGTGAATAAAAATAGAATAACCATAATAAATGGGGCAGCTAGACATGAAATAACTCCTTGTTAAATATGATTTTGGCGTGTACACTAAATAAAGTTAAAAGTTAAAAAGTAAAAAAAAAAAAACGTTTATTTTCTCTGTGGGGAAACATCAACATAACTGAACTAAAAGACGCTCCAGTCAAACAACAGGTGAGAGAATCTACAGTGTTTAAGTTTTTATGTTTCGGATCCAATTTTTGATACTATTTATGATCTGCATGGTTTCTGTAATAGCCATTCCATTTTGTGATTACATTAATTACAGTAATCACATAGTAGTTCTCATTGTCGCTGGCACAGTCCACAATCCCAGTGAGGGATTCAAATCGCCTACCCAAGCGTGATTTACATGATTTACAGGAATGATACGTGCGTGTACTCTGACGTCACTGTTTGTCATTAGGTCCGACAGATATCAGTGAGCGTTTACTGATCTCTATCCTACACATATGTGTCAGAGCTGTTTTAATTTACTGTGTGTGCGAGTGCAAATCAAACACCTCCTACTGCTGCTGCTTCACACTGAAAACGTGACCATGAGCTGCAACATCCCTGCTTCCCTGGTATTAGTGGTAGCTGCTGCAGCCAGTGCGGTAAATAAATGTGATTCAAGCAGAACACTCTATGATTAAAATATGCCTACTATTACCATCAATAACCACAGTGTCACCAAATCAATCAGGACTGAAATCCAAAGGATTATAACTTATAACAATAATAGTTTTTCACGGTAAACATTTTAGCTTGTCATAACAGAAAAAGCACTGGTGTGAGTGTCCTACAAGCCATGACAGTATGTCACTGAGCAATCATGCACAACACCAGGACCCTGAAACTGAAGCAGCTAAATGGAATTCAACCATGAATCATTTGATTATTTACACTTGTGCTTTTCCTTTGTCCCTTTCTGTGACATCTTTAAATGGAAATGGAACAAAAGGCAGAAAACTGCCCGTGAGTCATGTTTGGACTGATCATGTGGGTTGATTGTGATGGTTCTGATAATGACATGTTTTGTCATTCAGGTCTGAGGACTTTATTACAGGACCTTGAGGCCCTCCACTTCAGATGGGACTTCGCCTACAGGGTGTTGGACAGACCCAACAACAAAAGGATGACTTGTACTATTCTTTTATTATTTATAGTAGCGTTGGTTCTGAAAAAAAAATCCTGTTCCTGTTCTTTGCCTTAATCAGGGTCGCATTCTTATTGGAACCAGTTTGCTGAGTTACATGGAAAACTGGTTCTGAGTGATGGAAAAACTGAAGAAACTGATGCAAAAAGAGCTATTCCTGACCTTTATACAGTAAAGTTATCCACAAAACTCAGTAAACGCAGTAGACATGTCATAAGCCTGGCATGAATACAACTTTATTGTGGAGAAAAAAAAGATTAAATTCTGAAAAGTGCTGGATATAGTCAGCGATCGAAACACTTTCTCAGTTAGAAACCCAGCCAAGCTTTGCTGGCAAGGTTTCAGCCATCAACCACAGTAGAGACAAAAAAATAAAACTGGTCAGAGGAAATGTCCTCTATTCAAAATATTTTCAGAATATTATTGAATGGTGCAAAAAGGGTGGAATTACATCAAAGCAGGGCTCAGTATCAGATGTCGGATGCAATTGGACCAGTCTTTTTATTTGAAAATCGCGATATAACACCCTTTATTATAAAGGACATTCTTACAAAATAATCGGTTTACTTTCTAGTTGTTGCCTTTTGTTCCATCCACTCAGTATGTGCTCACAATGAAGCATTTATTTATGAGACTATAAAGTAATAGTTTTTCCTCTTACAGTAGTGTGTTTTATTTTGGATTGTAGATGTATTTGTACTGGGTACGACTGTATACACATGAGCAAGTGTGTAATATTGGTTTGCCTGTGTGTGCATGTGTGTGTGTTCACAGTGTTAGTATGTTGCTCTGGCAGTCTGCCGGGGATGAACTGCCACCTGTGTGAGTTTCCCAGCCATATGGGTTTTGGTGTAGCTCGATGATTGGGCCAGCGAGTGCAGGTTAAGAAGAGTTTCATTAAAAGCCAGGGATTAATTGGAACCGGGGAGAGTGTGAGCCATCTGCTCAATCTGTCTGTCTGTTTGTAAGGAGCATCCCCGCCCTCTCTGTCGCTGTGCTGCTGAAGAAAAGAGAAGCAGACAATGCAGATGGTCCTACGTAATGGATTTGCATTGTTCCATAATAGACTTGAAGCTTTGACCTTTTTTTTTTCCTTTTTTTTAACTGACTGGGAGGCAGCACAGTGGCTCAATGGTTAGCTCTGTCAACTTACTCTGTCTCCATGGTGTAATTTAATTCTGCTAAAACAAAAACAACCTAGCCCAAAAACATGTGCCTTAAGAAGTGTACCATTTGTACTTAGACCATGGGGAGTCTGATCCAAACTGTGGTCAGAGTTATTGAGTGAGAAATATTCCACAGAAAGTGACTTCTTAACATTAAAAAAAAGAAAAAAAGAGATCTTTAATTAACTGCTCAGTTCACCAAAAATAATGTGAAGAACATATGTTCTAACTTTGATGGTCAGGGTCTGTGAACTGCCACCTTCATCTCTCTCAACAGATATTCTACAGGGTCTGGGCTTTGTCTGGGCCACTCAAAGAAAGGCCCAGAAACCACTCCAGCATTTTCCTGGCCATATGCTTTGGGTCATTGTCAGGCTGTCTGAGGTTGCATTGTGGAGAAGGTTTTCTTCCAACACCTTGTATTGGCTGCATTCATCCCTTCCTCTCCCTGATCCTGCCACTGAAAAACACCCTCATTGCGTGATGCTGCCACCACCATGCTTCACCATAGGGATGGTATAATGGATGAGCAGTGTTTGGTGTTTGCCAGACGTAGTGTTTCGCCCAAAGAGATAAAATTTTGTCTCATGCTTTCTTAAAATGATGTTTGGTGAACTCCCAGCAGGCTGTCATGTCTCTTTAACCCAAGACTGACTGTCATATAGCCACTGTACCATAAAGCACTGATTGTAGTAGTGCTGTTAGTCTTTCCTCTGTTCGATTGGATGATTAACTCTAGGAGTCCTGATGTTAAGAACTTTGGAAGGTAGTCACTGAGGGATTTGACAGTTCATTTTTTTTGGCATGAGAATGTCCTGATGACCAGTTTAGATGACTGGGTTGTTGGCTGAGTAGGTGGAGGTCCTTTCATTCAAACAGATGCAAACCTCAGAGTTGAACCAGGGTTTCTGATTTGGGAAGGACCAGACAACTTGGGAGAGTACAGAATTTAGTAGAATGGCATTTTTTGTTAATATCAGCAGATGAGTCCTTCAAGCTGGACCCATCAGCAGTATCCAGACAGTCTCGTAATTTGGTTAATTTACCTCCTCCTGCCGTGACCCAACTCTGGAACCGAAAATGGATGGATGGATGGATTTTTAAATACATTTTTCTCTGGTAAAGCATGGAATGGGATTATGATGATCAGAAAAAAAGAAAGAACAGTGGAAAAGAGAAAAAAATAACAACAGCAAAAAGAGAGAAAGGAAAAAAAACAGTAACACATAACCCTTCTGGTAGTTGGAGGATGGGGTTACTAAGTTTTATTCTTTATTCTACATTGCTGTGTATGAAGTCTCGAAGAGTGAATGCTGTGAGTTGTCTTGGCTTGGGTGAAGCAATGTTTTTGGTTAGAGCAAATGTTTCTATTATTTATTTATTTATCAACCTGGAGTGGACCAGCTGAGACCTGCCCTGCCCGCGTCCTTATTACCAGCAAAACCCCAAAAGCCACCAGAGGCCTGGGAAGGACCCGCCAAGGTGCGAAGACAACAGCAAGACACATGATGAGAGTAATGACAAGAAACAATACCAGCGGTTATACTAGTAGTGATAGGAAAAGCAAAAACAATTACAATCTGTCCTTCTAGACTATATGCTATCTTGTATTTAAGTGGAGTGTTGGTTTGTGAAACAGCTCCCAGTAACCAGGGTGGTTCTGTATTTCAAGATGGGGGAAAGATTGTGTATTAGTGTTATCCAAAAGAGGTGAACTAGTTGCAGGCCCAAATAGTGTGAAAGTAGTTATCTGTAGAGTGAAGAGTGGATTGTCTTTGGATTTGATCATAGACTTCACTGGAAAGTTAAATTCAAAAATCATGAAATCACTGTCATAAAAGAGGCGATGAAGATGTGTGATTTCTTTTTCCCCTGTTTTGAAAAGTTTCTGTCCCTTTTCCCTTTTTTGTGTGTCCCCTTTTAGCCTTCAATCTGTCCTCTTTTTCCTCCTTTCTCTGCAGTTGTGTTCTTCTACCTTTCCTCTTATGTCTAAACTTGTTTCAGATCCTTAATAACAAGAGAATATTCTTGACAAAAGTTAAACTTTCTTTGGGGAAACTAATTTCGTGTGCAACATATGGAAGCAGCAGTGTGGGTGTTACTTACTAAAACAGAATTATTGGTAAAACAAAAATAGCGTAATTAATGTTTTAGGAAGAAGTCAAGAAAATAACAGTCAAATGCTGTCATGCTATAACTGTGTATGTGCATGTATCTCTGTGTTTGTAACTGTCCCTTATGCAAGCCATTGTCAAGGAGATAAGATAAGAAAGACTTAAATTAACTGACTGACATTCAACAATACACAGCAACACAAGTTTGGCTAGTTTGAATTTAAGAAGAGAAGTTTATTACACTTGCAGTTCATTAGTAAGTGGAATCAGTTTCTGTTCTCTCTCTTTCTGGTCCAAAAAAAAGTTTAAAAATATGTTATGTCACATCTCTCCATATGAATCAGTGGAGAGATGGGATGAATTTATGCATTCATTAATGTACTGTGGATAGATGACAAGCAAATGGAGTAAATTATGGGAGAATTGGTAAAAACCTTAGAAACCAGAGCAGGATGAGTGTTAACTGCAGATAGCTGACAGATGATGGGAATCTGACTTGTAGGGCTTTTTTTAAACTGTTCTTGATGTTTTCTATTTTTTATTTCTATTTTACCCCGCACTCTTTCTGAATTAGGAGTGAGTTACTGACCCAAGTGAAGGAGTTTAAATGTGAAAAAAGGAGGGAAATAATTTGTAAGGCTTCTTACAGTCCTAAAATATGATAAGACAGACAGGGAAGCTCATGCCTCATCTTACCTTACACTTCTGAGCAAGACCTTTAAAGTTTTAAAGTGACTCTAGGGCAAGCATCAAGGTTCAGTTGGTTTAGTTTATTCACACATAAAATCAGTGATATTACAGCACTCCAGTCCTAATTTCCCAACTCTGATTACAGAACAATCTGATAACACAACATTTAGACTAAGCTTGAGTATGAATATCTGCTTTTAATTAAGTATCCAACAAACACAGCAAACTGCCGAAAAAAATTAAAGAAAAATGCGTCTAATGACCTGTAAAACCCACAGTACCTCTACTGCAGCTCTGGTTTCATTTAATGTTTGTAGAACTAAGCTTCTGCTCTGCAATAATGTGGTGCAACAATTTCATCACTAACACAAAAAATAAATCTTTATCAAGCATGTGGAAAATTCAGGGTCATTCATAACTCACTGACGCCCTTCAAACTGGTTATGTGGCTGCTTCATCTTTCCTTGTTTCTGCCTAAGAATTTGTCCCCTTCCTCTCTTCTCCCCTTCTCTCTGTTTGAGCCTCTCATCAGTCTTTTAATTTTCATCCCATTAAAAAAAAATAAATAAACAAACTGCCTTCTATTGTGAGGATGAAAAAAAATTCTTCTTGGTCTGAGAACATGACATGAATGGAATTATTCATAAAGGCTGATCTTTCACTTGGAAGACAGAGGCTGAAAAGGCTATTATCTCTTTCTGATAATAATGTGATATCTGTGCTGCACAATCCCACATCTCAGTTTCACCTTGAAAGCGCTGCACAAAGATTTCACTGTGCACTAATGCACAGTAAGGCCACCGTCATGATGAATCTCTTACATACTTGGCATACTTCAGTTCTGAACTTGCTGAATTTCAATCTCAGTCGACTAGTTAATGAAAGTAGCAAAGAAACATTTTACAAACCACCCTCGTTCACCTGTCTGTCTTTCAGTCCTGATGTCCAGAGTGGTTCTCTAATAATCTTAAGGTTCCTGGGTCGATCCCCAGCTCCTCCAGAGAGCATGTCGAAGAACTGTTCCTGATGCCGTACCATCGGCGTATGAAGGGGTGAATGAGACAATCATTGTAAAGTGCTTTGAGAGCTATACATAAATGCAGTCCATTTACAGTCTTTTACCAATGTTTAGACACCCAACTTTGGCACACACAACATGCAAAACATCACACAATTATTGAAAAAGCCAACACTTCATCATCATCATCTTCATCCGCTTATCCGGGGCCGGGTCGTGGGGGCAGCAGTCTAAGCAGGGACGCCCAGACTTCCCTCTCCCTGGACACTTCTTCCAGCTCTTCCGGGGGAACCCTGAGGCGTTCCCAGGCCAGCAGACACTTCAGCGAAAACTATTTTCACTCTGGTCAAAATGGTATTTTTGAATCAAAACTCTACACACACATATCAAATAAGCAGCCCAAATGGCCCAAACCTGGTGTTTTCAGCTCCCAGGTGAAAACACTGGGTTTGAGTCATTGTTAAATTAGGTGTGGCATTTTAATTCAAAGTCTTATTCTGCACACATCTGCACAGTTCCTGATTAGCGCAGTTTCCTCCGCCACCGTAAATATCTCTTGGTCACTTGGTGTTGTTGCACTACAGCAGAGGTCTTCAACAGGGTGTCCGTGGTGGTACTGAAGGGGGGGTCGTGAAATTTTGGGTTGATTAGACAAATTTTTATATTTTTCCCACAAATTTAAATGTCTTTGTCAGGTCATTAACATGAATCCAAAATATTAGTGAATGGATAAATGGAGGCAGAAGATGTTATCTTTCAGTCAGAAATGCACACATTCAGCGACACACAGGAGCTCTCTCAAGCTAGGCAAAGATTCACTCACTGCACGAGACTAGACCTGTCCCTCCAAGCCTCCTGCACACAAAGAAGAGGATCTGCCCCTTTCGCTGCTGTGCCAATCATCTGGCACAATTCAACTGGCCAAGAGCCTACTCAGTCCCGCAGCTAACTAAGATCCCAGACACAAGGACACACACTGCAATGTTTGAAAAGAAGATACCTGTATTTACAAATGGCAGTGGCACGGCCACCCTACTCACTGTACTGTATATGAACCTGTGTATTTTTTGAATAGCTTAGTATTGAATGCACAGTAACAAGGTATGTTTATACATGGCACTGGGCTCAGTTTAATATAAAACACAATTTTATAAAGCATATAGTAGGAGGTCCCTGCTCCATCTCTGCATCAGTTTCAAGGTCCTTGGCCTGAAAAACGTTGAAGACGCCTGCACTGCAGTTCAAAATAAAAGCCTCACAAAGTTATGTCTCTGTCAGTAATGTTATCTGATGTTACCAGTTCCTGGAAGAAACAGATTTACAGTGGGTACGGAAAGTATTCAGACCCCCTTCAATTTTTCACTCTTTGTTATATTGCAGCCATTTGCTAAAATCATTTAAGTTCATTTTTTCCTCATTAATGTACACGCAGCACCCCGTATTGATTGAGAACCACGAAATTGTTGAAATTTTTGAAAAGGTAAGCTCATGTACCTGAGTAAGTTCCAGGATTGATGTCGGCGGTCCATCTAAATCTTTCTTTAGATGTTCACTAAAATGTTCACTCTCAAAATAAACCCAGAAAATCAACATCATTCCACAACACTTTTCAACTACATCCTCAATATTGTGCATATTAATATGCTGGCCAGCTATTTACTAGGTCTTGACCTAGTCTTTTAACAGTTATTTATTTTGGTTAAGTGCATTCACAGATACACACACAGCGGTTAACTTGCAAATTCTACGTCAACATATTTTTGTTAACTCCCACTGTAGGTCAGGGTGTTCCTCTGGCTTGAGCCAGTCTGGTCCATGGAAGCATCCCAGTTATGTCGTAATAGATTCAGACTGGAGCTCAGTGTTTCCAGTGTTCCCAGTTCTAGTGCTGTGTGTCTTGGCATTGATAGAATATTACATATTTATCATGCTGGAGTCAAATCTTTGTGTTTGTGTTTTTGGGTCCGTGTCAGAGTGTGTTCACTGGTGGATGACTGGTGTGTGTGTGTGTGTGTGCAAATGGCAAGTGTGTGTGCCAAGGAGTGTGTAATGAGAGGCTGAATAACAAAGTATCAACATGAGGTCTGCTTTCCACAGAGCCAAAAGTAGCCCTTTCCAAACACACACACACACACTAGGGTGGGTGAGGCTTATTGGTATTCACACTGGCAACACACTGGACTCCCAAAAGTCAGCTTTACACCTGCTACCCATGTGGGTGTTCAGAAAGAGTTTGTGATGCCTCACCCAGGAAATTGAATAAACAGTTCTACTTCAACCTCTCAGGAGCAAACACACACACACACAAAAGATTTTTTTTTTTAACTCAAGCTACCCACATTTTTAATACTGTAAAAAGAAAAAAAAAGTGAAAATTACAGGACATGAGTGTGATGACGCCACATCATCATCCAAAGACAAACACACACACACATGCACCTACAATCGCACACACACTCATCCACCCATGTTCATCCATCTGTTTAACTGGCTCTTAACAGGATGAATGAATTCTGATTCATAAGCTCTCACTGCCCACCAGCTACTACACCACCAGCTGACTGTCTCTTTCTGCCTCTACTGTCTGCTTCTTTCTCACACATGCAGCATCACAAAGCACACTCTCTGAACTGTGTGTGTGTGTGTGTGTGTGTGTGTGTGTGTGTCTGTGCGCGCGCGCTGTTATGAGAGAGGCTAACACACCAGGCCAGACACCACTTACCCCTACCTGTCATCTCCAAACACTGATGAATGGACCTAGCTACCTACTGACACACACACACACACACACACACACACACACACACACACACACACACATTTTCTGCGTTCAAGGAAAAGTATACATGCAAGTGAACATTGACAAATGTGGGCGCACACACAGACACAGACACAGACACACACACACACACACACACACACACACACACACACACACACACACACACACACAAAAAGGCACATTCAGAAGTAGAGCCTAACCAATACATCAGCATGGGATGAATTAGTATTGTCAAGGATGGTGGCCAAAAAGCAAAAACAAAACAAAACTGCAGCACAAAAATAATAAAAAAATACTGTATGTTTACAGTAATTTAAAAACTCTGCATTATGTAGTCAGCAAACCAGAGAGCACTGACAAGTTTGTGTTTACACTGTTAATTGTGCCATTCAATACATGTCTTAGTCACAGGTCCTTACCAACCAAATTTAAGGGAATTAAAAAAAAAAAAATTATTTAAATGAAGTCTTTATTCAAAAATCAATATCATCCAATATGTCAGGTTTTTTTTTAAAAGTATGAAGCATTTCTAAAGGCATCAGCTTGAAAAATCCCAAGTCATTAGTCATTACCTGTTATATTACAACTAAAACTAGATTTCTTCTTTAAATTTTGGGGGGTTTGGCTGTACTTTCCATACAAAGCCGTTTTCAAAAAGTTAACTTTGTTTTTGAAAAAGATATGTGTTATATACTTCTTACTTCTTTGATATGACTTAAACACGCAGTTTTGAAATTGTCAAGACAGTGTTTTCATTATGTTTATGAAAAAGCAGAATGAATGGTCATTCAGCAAGGATGCTGAATTTAAATGTTTGCATAGTTTGTTTGTTTTTGCTCTTTCCAAGTCCAAGGTCTGCAGCAAGCTAGACAATAATATATCTGTGTAAACAGAGTCCTCAGTGCCTGTAGCCCTCACCCAGGTAAATAATCACCAACAACCACTGCTTTTAATACTCCACTACTCATGACCCTCGGCTGCCTTTTCTGCGGAGAAGAAGCAAGTCAGAAGTGAGTTTAAGCCGTGAATTATGTTATCAGTTGTCTACAAGGCATAATTTTTAGCCTCTGCCAGCCATCTGTGATTCAACCAGGAGCGTTTCATGTCCATACAGGCAGTGGAAGTCTTTTAAATGTGAGTGAACTGAAGTTGTCCATGGAGAAAATGAATGGGACTTCAATTCCCCCCAAAAAAACACCAGTCACGCCTCCAAATAGCGCCTCACATTTTGCAACTCCATTTGACATTTTATCTTTCACAAATTCTGTCTTATCCAGTGTTTCTTTCTAAACTTTGCTCTCATGGTAACAAAACTACTGAAATAGCATCCATCATCATGAGGCTCTCCACAGACAGACATTTTAATATATTTTTCAGTCAACATCTGAAGACTTTAAAATCCTCCCACACCAAGTTGGAGTGGTCTCTCCAGTCCTCCAGCTCGCAAAGCCCACAATTAAACAACAGAGTGACAGACAAGAGAAATAAACCCTAAGACGATGACACACTGCTCTGTCAGAGAAATTTCTGTCCACACAGTGGGTGTGACAAGTATAGCAAGAAGATGCCATGAAAGATAGTAAATTTAGCAATCAATCTAATGTAATGCCAATGCATACTCCTCTGCGTTCTCTGCGTCTTTTCTCATTTTACCCAGAACAAGTGTAGGATTTCGTTGCTCTGCTCGGCTCAACAAGGTTTAAGGTTGTTCAAGGTTGAAAAACTAACCATTGGTTGGCATCAGCTGCAGTGATCTTTTGCTTTTTAACAGAGAACTTGAGCATTAGAGCTGTTTACTTTACATTCCAGTCTAAATGATCCAAGCTCAGAAAAACGTGACTGGGGAAACTGTCCAAGTAACTTTTCCTGTACAGGAAGCCATAAGGTGAACATAATTAGAATTAGCGCTCTGGAGTTAGTGTAACCTTTTCTAAAAGAGACAATAATCTCATTCCATTTATTCTGGGTTATCTTAGAATATTTGTGCCAGTTTGGGGAGGGGGTACAGTTGTTATCAATAAGGTACAGTATCAAAAACACTTTTTAAATATTATATTTTTACTTTTATCTTTTGTTATGAAGCTACGGTCATGTTCTGACCTTTCTGTTCTGCAAAAAAACAAAAAAAAAAACAAACACGCAGTTTCTTCTTTCTTTCTCTGTTTAAAATGTGTAGAAGTAAGCAAAGGTAATAAATGATGAACAATATGTTTGGATTCCACAAAACAGGAACATAAAGGAAGATGAAGATGTTCGGACTTCTGTAAATAAACTTACAAGTCATCAGTTTGTTGATATTTTAGACAGTTATAGGTTTAAGACAATGGAAATATGGGAGTTGATTCATAATAATGAGAAGAAAAACCTAATCTAACACATTTCTTTTGTTCTGCGAATAGTTTAAGATGTGAAGAGTATGTATTCATCCATGCAAGATTACAGTATTTTAAATAAGGAAAGATTAAACTATGATACAAGATACAAGGTATGATTGATTTGTTAAGAGGTGGGGATCATATTAGCAACAGTTTTTTTTCATAAAGTTACTTTCTCAATTGCCTGCTGATCAGTATGTAATTGTAAATGAGAATAATCAACCTGAAGGCGACCTTTGAATAACATAAAATTAGATTGTTTAATATTAAGTGACAGCCTATTAATTTTGAACCATACTGCATATTTTTCTAGACCTTTGTTTGCTTCAGGCAAAGCAGTGCTGTATCGTGATGTGAAATTATGAGATCTGTATTATAATTAGAAAAAGAGAGAGAGAGAGGAATTCTTCAAATAATTTCTTTTAGACTTTGGCTAACCTTTACAGTTATTACGTTATCATTACATTACATTATTATTGCCAATCTCATTCTTTATGATACAGCAAAAAAAGGTTTGATTATGACATATACATTCTTATCTAAATTAGTTTAATTTCAGCATAACATGCTGAGGAATCATTGAAAAAGAAAAAAAATCAATATTCTTTTTTTATTATATTATATAAATATAATATGTAAATATTCCTCCAGCTAATTTTAAAAAAGAAACATGTTTGGACTGATTACAGAACATTCTTATAAGCTAAACTCAGCTGTTACTTACACTTCAGTTCTTCTTTAAAAGAACCTGATGTCTTCATTTCACTTTGGGAGGTATTTTCGCCTCACAAATTAGCAAACACTTAACCACTGAAATTTAAACATACAATCACCAGATGTTCATTTTGTCCAATGAAGACGTTTTCACTACTTTGACATTTTAAAACCTTTAAACTATAAATACGTACTGTATCAGATTCACCACTGCTCATCAACAGCTCTACTACTGCTCCTGCTGAGATGCAGCTGGTCACCGATGCTTAATGAAGTTTGAACTTAAGGGTTGCCAGATCACAGTCGAGTAAACCCATATCCCAGTCTTTCACTCTTTATCATCATAACCAACATTTTACACATAAATCTGGCAACTTTAAATTTCTGTATATGTTATAAGCAGACCAGGAACACTGATTAATGATGATACTACTAGTAGCAAAAAGGACTGGCATGCAGGTGGACAGGTGAGTAACAAGAGTTCATGCTGCCTGGAACAAAACTCAGGAAAACCAAAAACATCCACGTTGGGGAAAAAAAACGCAGAAACAAAGAGAGGCAAATCCATAAGAACACAGACAGCAAACACAAGATAAAGACTCACAAGGACACATGAAACACAGAGGCTTAAATACACAAGAAGTAATTGGGAACAGGTGACCCACATCAGGGCGTGGCAGATAATCACAAAGGAGGGAAAAAACAAAGACAGGAAATAACTCAAGAACAGAAGATACACCAGGAATATAGCTTCAAAATAAAACAGGAAATGCTAACCAGAAACACAAAGAGGCCAAAATAAGAGTCACTAGAATTAGAAGCTTTTATTGTCATCATATTAATATGACGAAATTTACAGTACACTACAGGAGCTGATCATGACAGCATAGATCTTCCTTGTAACACAAAGGGAAGTTAAAATGGCAAGATCATTTGGGATGGGTAAATGTATTGGTAGGGCCAATTCAGCAACAACTTAACATTGGTAGGGGACCTGTCCCTACCGTCCATACATAAATATGCGCTAATGGCTGACAGAAGCAAGTCTGTTGCATATCTATGAAAGGGAGGCTTTGATCTATATTATTGATTTAGATTAGAGGCAGCCTCTTGGATATAGTGTTGACAGTGCAAACTTGGAAGTCGGTAAAGCGGGTGAAGAATCAGCCCTAGATTACCAGGATCCTAAAGGAATAGAGTTTGTTTCTAGAATGTGAGCTTAGAGTGGCACTTCTCTGAACATGAAGCTCAGTTTTCCAACAAACCTCTACAGACTAAACTGACAGAGAGTACCCGCTGATGAAGGCTGTTCCAAGGTTGTAGAGCTGCACAGTCACCACAATCACCTTTAGTTTTCAGCCTGGACATTTGAGATCTGTGGTGGTGAACAAAGATCCAAACCCTTTTATGTACCCACATGTTGGTGGACAAAATCAGAGCTGTCACAGGGAGAGAGCAAGGCCATGTGTGAACTTTGTTTGTGAGGGTTTGATTATTAACATGTGTGCACATAAACCTAATTCAGACCACAATTTAATTCTAGAGTAATGACCAACATGAACAACCCACAATTTTTTAAGGTTGTAAACACACTGTCTGTGCACTGTCCCTTTCACCACCACCTGTTTAAGGCCCATTGAGGTCAAACTAAAGAAAAGTCCAAAAAATGAAAACAGATTTGTGTATCAGAAGTGTATTTTTTATACTTTCCTCTCTCATTAAGGATCTCACAGTCCCTCAGATTTTTCTTTGGAGGGTCTGGATCCCTGTGTTGGGAACCAACTAACTCCACCTACAACACTGAAATACTTCTTGCAGAGTGACATCTGTATTAACAATCTAATAATATAATTTATAATAATATATCAGCCACAGAGGATAGATTTTCTTTTTTTTTTTGTTTACATTGCTGTATTGCTGCTTTTACTGAATACTGCTTCGGTGTATTGTATTGTATTGTATTGTAATCACAGATTTTTTTTTTTTTTTTAAGGTCAAAAGACATCTAAACCGACTACATCAATGGATAATTTTTTTTTCTTTCCACGTCAAATTTAATCTTTCTTTCAATATTTCAATGAGTGTTTTTCACTATGTAGGTGACTGCCACAACAGAGGTTAATATAATGCAGATTACTCCAAAATGTTGACTTTTCAGCTAAATCTAACCTGGTGTAAACACAGAGAGACGCCATTTGGTCTCAAAATCAACAAAAACATGATGAAAACAAGCTTTAAATTCTTTTTTTATTCATTCACAATCAAAATACCAAAACTAGATGAGAATGACAATGATTTGTGATAAAAGGCTGTTTGCAAGCTGAAGAATCAGTGTGTCCGACTCCTCCCCACTGTCTCTCTGTGTGTACACAGTAACTCCAATAGGAGATGAAACCTTATGAATATTCACATTAGCCCAGCTGCATATTTATTCCTGAGTGTATATATGTATGTGTGTGTGTGCTTTTAAAGAATGTGAATATGCTAATGCCCTGCAGTCAGCTACAGTGTATATATGCTCCTGTCAGGACAGAGACAGAAGGTCAAGAACTCATTTGTTAAACATGAGCTCCATCCCTAGGTGACCAGCCTGACCATCATATAAGAGGAAAACAATGAATATATGCGATCACTCATAAACACATATGAGCACACACGTTCGGGTGTAGTGTACCAGGACAGGGTTCGGCTCAGCTCCACGTCTGTTAGAATCATAATCATAATCCATCATCTCCACATGCAGGGCAGCAGAGCAGAGAGGAACTCGTTGATGGCCTATATCTGTGTGTATATATGTGAGTGTGTGTGTGTGTGAATCTCTAAAGGGCTTCTTTAGGTATCTTCTGAGCTGAAGGTCCCAGCTTACTTCACTTCTGCTGCTGTACATTCAGTATGCAGTGTGTGTGTGAGTAAGGAGAGGAAAAAAAGCATTAAGTAACACACGTTGGTCAACACACATTGCTTGAAATAACATATAATATGATGTGGTTTGAAAATTGTGATTGTGTGAGTCCAGGATTGAACTGACCACACAGAGCTGTAGGTAAACTCAGAATCAAATTTTATTCATAAATGATTTTTTAAAAATGAACGAAGCAAAAAAATGAATCATACTGAAAGCATATCTGCATTTGCACTGTACCAGTGAACCATGTTAAAAACCTGGCCCATGTTTCATCCTGATTACTGCCCCCTGCATCAGAGGATGACCTTTAAACAATCACATTTGGTATCATTTGGTATCATTTGGCCTCAGTGTGCCAAGAAAATCACCATTACAAAGCCAACAATAACCTAAACACTTAACACAAGCTTGGATGGGCCCATGATGTTTAAGCCAAGTTCACCAAGATTAGTCAGACAAGGCAATGTTTCTGCTATCGTCTGCTGTCCAGTTTTCATGAACCTGTGCGCACTGAAGGCCCAGTTTCTTGTTCCAAGCTGACAGGAATGGAACCCACTGTTGTGAACAGCTGCTGTAGCCCATTCCACTTCAAAGTTCGAATACGATGAGTTCAGAGATGCTCTCCTGTAACTGTCCTCCACAGAAGAGCAACAGAATTAGTCTTTTTAGCCAATGCCGCAAAACTGCATGTGCTTACATTCAAATGGCAAAGCCACAGTAATTATGACTGATTGTGATGATTGTCAGGTGACATTATTGTAGTGTGACTTTTCCTGTTTCCTGGCAACAGTTGACGATTTCGTTCAACAGTGACCACAGAATTTTCTTAACCTTGAAAAATTAGTCATTTTAACCTAAAACACAATGATTTTCTAAATGTAATGTTTTTTTTCCTAACCAGACCTTGATAATGACATTGTTACATCATAAAATAGAATTATTTTTCAACAGTGATTTGTAAAGGTGTTGGTGGGCACAGACAATTGATGTCACCCTGCTGATAGTGGCATCGAATCAGAAAATGTTTCTGTGTCACTCTGGAGGGCACAAACAAACAAGGTATTTTGTCGTTTAATTTGAAGGACTTGTTGGCTCTTCTACCAACCCTTTCTGATGCAGATCATATTTATATATTACTAAATGTCTGCCTGTCCTCTCTCACTGGATCTTTTCTCTAGAAAATTATTGTGTGTGAAAATTTGAAAAAATCAGGCACCAACAGTCATCTGAACCTCTTGATCACTTCTGTATGCTTTCTTTCACTGTGTTGCTCTCACATGACTGGCTGATTAGGCCTTTGAATTAAGGAGCAGGTGTGCATGTGTACCTAATAAAGAGGAGTGGATATCAATGGTAGGTACAAATGATCATTTTGTGTTAGCTTGAAAAATCTTAATACTAAAGCAAATGCTAAAACTATTCAGGACCTTCATAAGTTGTAGTTGTGACTGACCTGTGAGTATAGGTACTGCAGTAAGTTCAAATGGCTGTTTTTTAAAAAAATGGAATTTATATATATACATTTATGTGTATATATGTATAGTAGAGGCTGCTGTAATCAGATGGATCTGAATTCCCTCGACTTTTAAATTCATTCAACTTTTCTGCATGCAATTCAAATTTGAATTGCACTTCAATCTCCTGTTCACAGCTTCAATATTAATTCAATTGAAAACTCAAGAACTGAACAAGAAAGCTTTGAAAAAGCCATTTGGGGCTGGGTGTATCCCTAATGTGTGTGCATGTGTAGTTATTAGGATTTTCATAAAGCTGCTGCAGGTGGAAAGAGACCTTTTGGTGATTACATGCCATCTGACCTGAATATCACACACTCCTGACTGCTACCGAACAAACAAAAACACACACAAGTACATGCACAGTCACATGTCTCCAAGAATACTCAAACAAGCAGGACATGAGTTAATCTTCATATTGCTGATGAAAATGTTGCTCTACCTACCACGGACTGAATAAACTCATCGTCAACAAATAGGCTGCAGTGGACTGTGAGCTTATCAGGAGAGGCTGGACACTTTGCCTGGGGCTCAGGGATAGCTTTCTCTTTTGACCTGTGACTTTTCACAACATGAATATTACATACACACCAATGGAACACAGCCAAGATGCAAATAGGCAGCATGGGTGGCCTGCAGATATCTCTTCTGCAGCTTCTCTCTCCATCTCATTTGTCTGTAAATAAACAATAAAATACACCATAAATAAATAAATAAAGTAAATGAAAGAAATTTGTACAGAGAGATGGGGAAACTAGAATAAAATGATTATTTTTAACCACCATTTTTTTTTTTTACCATTGGCTGCCCTCAGTTGTACGGAGTGATGCGTAGCCTTCAGATGAACTGTACAAATCCATTTTGAATTTCTGTGAGCGATCAATTCGCGTTTTTGACGTTTTCTAGACAACTCTGAATCAACCCTGATGAACCTGTTCCAACAGCTGAAAGCAAACAACCTCAGCCTTACAGGATAAGTCATAGGTTTTCTACACTGGAATAATACAGCACTTGTTGATATTGTTGATATTGTCAATTTGTAATTTGGCCTCTTTATGATACTGAAGTCTTTCACAGAGCAATCACAATGTAAGAGATGGGTTACAAAATCCACAGTCCTCGTTATGTTTAAAAATCCATTCTGAATTTCAGCTAATGGGGAAGAGGAGGCTAATGAGGCTTCAACAGTCGAGTTGGATAAATGACGTGAATATCTTCCAAAGTTATCATTCTGGTTCAAAATTTTCTGCCAGGGTGGCAAAATGAATGTCTGGTTTTGCAATACAATATCAGCTCAGGGCAATATCATGCGGTTCTAGTGACACCTTGAACATCTGCAGAGTTCTGAGTATCTGAATGCTGAGGTGAGCATTATTTTTCTCACGTTCACAACTGGATAACTCAGATGAACTGTCTGTCTCATCATATTGACGATTGAAGTGAATCATATTTACCTGAGGTGAAGAATATTTTCTGGCAAGTTAGTATTTTCTAGCTGATAGTTCTTTTTAGGTTGTTATCTTGGATCTTGCTTGTTGTTCTCATTTGATGACACTGATGGCTTGGAGGAGAACAGGAGAAAAGAAAAGCGAGGAGAAGGATAGGAGAAAAGAAAAGAGTTGCAGGACTAGGAACGTGAAGAGGAAGAGAAGTCTCAAGAGAATGCATGCTCGTTAGTGAGGTAATGGAAGAATCTGGCAAATGAAATAGCAACTTCTAAATATCTAAAAATCAGTAGAGAGTCTAGTAATTGGATAGTGTGTGTGTGTGTGTGTGTGTGTGTGTGTGTGTGTGTGTGTGTATGTGTGTGTGTGTGTGTGTCAGGCTCAAACTGTCCAGCTTCCTGATTAGATGATTTTAGTATGGACTGCGTTAGTCCACAAACAGAGACCTCTGTGGTGCTCCGTTTCACAAGGCTTTGTTTCAAGCTGGAGACCTATGGATAACCACACACACACACACAGAAAATCTTTCTGGACTAGCTGAGGTAGTGAGCTGTGTGCAAGTAAGCAGGAGAAGAGAGAGTCTGAATTTATTAAGCTCACACCAACCATTCAAAGTATGCCAGCAACAAGTAATGAATCTCCAACAAGAAATAAATAACTGCTGTGTGTTTGAGTCTCAGGCAGAAAAAAAAAAAAAAAAAAAAAAAAAGAGGCGGGGGTGGAAGTAGGCACCAGTGAGACGGGGAGAAAGGCAAGGCTTTGGGCAAGACGCTGCAGTAATTCTTAGGAGGCAGCTTGTTGGTTTGGGAGGATATACAATGCATGTCCATTGAGATGATAATTCACACAAGCAAACACAAAGATGGGGAGGTGAGGAACAATGAAGGGCAGGGGTATAGATATAGCTGGGTTTTTCATTTTGAAGTAGAATGTTCTGTCCCTCGGTGGAATTTATTTTATAATTTCCATTTGGAATAGTCTCATAAAAGCTCAATATTACAGTGAATATATATGTTTATCATGCTTAATAGTTTAATGAGGGAAATAATTATCCAAATACAAAGTTATATGCATTATATATTAGTTACATGTCTCCTAAAAGTAGAAGTGATCACATCTATGATGATGGAATTACACAGCAGCTGCTGTGGACTAGTACATTTAGACAAAGATGAACAGATGATAAAATTGTTAAAGGATAAGTTCACAAATTCACAAGTCTGTCTTAAAAACACCCATGAAGACATTTAAACAAGTTTAAATGTCAAACATGATGATTACTGTACTCAGATAGTTAGAAAGTTGGAGAGCTGGACAAATGAGAAGTTAATGTAAAACAATAGAATATGTATCTTGAAGTGATACTTATAAAAGTCAAGGATGACTTGGACCAGACTGCACAGGTGTGAGCTTCACACATCATCAGTCCATCAAAGAACATCAGCATCCCAAGTGGCAGCTTCTTCTTTGCACTACTGGAGCTTAAGGGGAAAATGCATTGTCAGGACAAACAGAGTAAACAGAACACAAAAGTATTTAGAACAGCTACAAGAGATCCTTTCAGGTAAACAAGCAGACAATAATAAACTTTGTACAGTCCTCTCTTTGTCTCCGTATATTGTCCTGAAAGATTCAGACCTGACCTCTCTCCATGGAAGTGAAAAGTGATAAACCATTCTCTCTCTCAAACATTCAAACTTAGTCTCTATCTCTACATTGCACTCAAACAGTAGCTGTATACAGGTAAAGTAAGGCAGGCCATCATTCAAGTTTATCACTAGGAAGTCTCTGTGACAAATGAAACATGAAACATACACTGTATTGACAGATTTTTCAAATCAAATGTGTTTGCAAAGAAATGATTTTACCAACACAAGTAGGTTTGAAAACACACTCAAATCATTTTATTTTTTACACACAAACTGACTTAAAATTATTGGACTCTATCATCTGATGTGTGTTTTAGTATTTCTTGCTCTTAAAGTATGTGATTTGATCTATGAATCATATTTGGATGCAGTCTTCTTCCGTTGAACTGTTTTGCTTTTGGCTTAATTGTCCTTACATGTCGGTAAAATGAGGATAATGACTCCATTTGTGCTGAACAGTTTTATTGTACACAGCTCTCTGGATGTGGTATTCCTCATGCTGTGTTGTGTCAGCAAGCGCTTAAGCTGCACCTCAGGAGTGCAGATCTCTCAATTGCTGTATGACAGGCTAATTGTTTGAGCTGATGATTGATCATTTATGTAATACTTTTTCAGTGCTTTACGATGTTGGGTAACGTAGGTTAGCACAAAATCATTACAGCATCACAGAACACCTCTATTTCACATCTGCTCTGTGTCTTTATACATGGATGGAGACTGGATGGGGTCATGGGTTTGTCTGGTGCTTGTTTTCTGCTGTGCCAGCTCACAGGTAGCACAGCGCCTAACCTATCTCTT